>NC_044996.1:76725533-76869991 GCF_008728515.1 Papio anubis | reverse complement strand
GGCTCTTTTTTGGTTCCATATGAACTTTAAAGCAGTTTTTTCCAATTCTGTGAAGAAACTCATTGGTAGCTTGATGGGGATGGCATTGAATCTATAAATTACCTTGGGCAGTATGGCCATTTTCACGATATTGATTCTTCCTATCCATGAGCATGGTATGTTCTTCCATTTGTTTGTGTCCTCTTTTATTTCACTGAGCAGTGGTTTGTAGTTCTCCTTGAAGAGGTCCTTTACATCCCTTGTAAGTTGGATTCCTAGGTATTTGATTCTCTTTGAAGCAATTGTGAATGGAAGTTCATTCATGATTTGGCTCTCTGTTTGTCTGTTACTGGTGTATAAGAATGCTTGTGATTTTTGCACATTAATTTTGTATCCTGAGACTTTGCTGAAGTTGCTTATCAGCTTAAGGAGATTTTGGGCTGAGACAATGGGGTTTTCTAAATATACAATCATGTCATCTGCAAACAGGGACAATTTGACTTCTTCTTTTCCTAACTGAATACCCCTGATTTCTTTCTCTTGCCTAATTGCCCTAGCCAGAACTTCCAACACTATGTTGAATAGGAGTGGTGAGAGAGGGCATCCCTGTCTTGTGCCAGTTTTCAAAGGGAATTTTTCCAGTTTTTGCCCATTCAGTATGATATTGGCTGTGGGTTTGTCATAAATAGCTCTTATTATTTTGAGGTACGTTCCATCAATACCGAATTTATTGAGCGTTTTTAGCATGAAGGGCTGTTGAATTTTGTCAAAAGCCTTTTCTGCATCTATTGAGATAATCATGTGGTTCTTGTCTTTGGTTCTGTTTATATGCTGGATTATGTTTATTGATTTGCAAATGTTGAACCAGCCTTGCATCCCAGGGATGAAGCCCACTTGATCATGGTGGATAAGCTTTTTGATGTGTTGCTGAATCCTGTTTGCCAGTATTTTATTGAGGATTTTTGCATCGATGTTCATCTGGGATATTGGTCTAAAATTCTCTTTTTTTGTTGTGTCTCTGCCAGGCTTTGGTATCAGGATGATGTTGGCCTCATAAAATGAGTTAGGGAGGATTCCCTCTTTTTCTATTGATTGGAATAGTTTCAGAAGGAATGGTACCAACTCCTCCTTATACCTCTGGTAGAATTCAGCTGTGAATCCATCTGGTCCTGGACTTTTTTTGGTTGGTAGGCTATTAATTATTGCCTCAATTTCAGAGCCTACTATTGGTCTATTCAGGGATTCAACTTCTTCCTGGTTTAGTCTTGGAAGAGTGTAAGTGTCCAGGAAATTATCCATTTCTTCTAGGTTTTCCAGTTTATTTGCGTAGAGGTGTTTATAGTATTCTCTGATGGTAGTTTGTATTTCTGTGGGGTCGGTGGTGATATCCCCTTTATCATTTTTAATTGCGTCGATTTGATTCTTCTCTCTTTTCTTCTTTATTAGTCTTGCTAGTGGTCTGTCAATTTTGTTGATCTTTTCAAAAAACCAACTCCTGGATTCATTGATTTTTTGGAGGGTTTTTTGTGTCTCTATCTCCTTCAGTTCTGCTCTGATCTTAGTTATTTCTTGCCTTCTGCTAGCTTTCGAATGTGTTTGCTCTTGCTTCTCTAGTTCTTTTAATTGCGATGTTAGAGTGTCAATTTTTGATCTTTCCTGCTTTCTCTTGTGGGCATTTAGTGCTATAAATTTCCCTCTACACACTGCTTTAAATGTGTCCCAGAGATTCTGGTATGTTGTATCTTTGTTCTCATTGGTTTCAAAGAACATCTTTATTTCTGCCTTCATTTCGTTATGTACCCAGTAGTCATTCAGGAGCAGGTTGTTCAGTTTCCATGTAGTTGAGCGGTTTTGATTGAGTTTCTTAGTCCTGAGTTCTAGTTTGATTGCACTGTGGTCTGAGAGACAGTTTGTTATAATTTCTGTTCTTGTACATTTGCTGAGGAGTGCTTTACTTCCAATTTTGTGGTCAATTTTGGAGTAAGTACGATGTGGTGCTGAGAAGAATGTATATTCTGTTTATTTGGGGTGGAGAGTTCTATAGATGTGTATTAGGTCTGCTTGCTGCAGAGATGAGTTCAATTCCTGGATATCCTTGTTCACTTTCTGTGTCGTTGATCTGTCTAATGTTGACAGTGGAGTGTTGAAGTCTCCCATTATTATTGCATGGGAGTCTAAGTCTCTTTGTAAGTCTCTAAGGACTTGCTTTATGAATCTGGGTGCTCCTGTATTGGGTGCATATATATTTAGGATAGTTAGCTCTTCCTGTTGAATTGATCCCTTTACCATTATGTAATGGCCTTCTTTGTCTCTTTTGATCTTTGATGGTTTAAAGTCTGTTTTATCAGAGACTAGTATTGCAACCCCCGCTTTTTTTTGTTCTCCATTTGCTTGGTAAATCTTCCTCCATCCCTTTATTTTGAGCCTATGTATGTCTCTGCGTGTGAGATGGGTCTCCTGAATACAGCAGACTGATGGGTCTTGACTCTTTATCCAGTTTGCCAGTCTGTGTCTTTTAATTGGAGCATTTAGTCCATTTACATTTAAGGTTAAGATTGTTATGTGTGAACTTGCTCCTGCCATTATGATATTAACTGGTTATTTTGCTCGTTAGTTGATGCAGTTTCTTCCTAGCCTTGATGGTCTTTACATTTTGGTATGTTTTTGCAATGGCTGGTACCGGTTGTTCCTTTCCATGTTTAGTGCTTCCTTCAGGGTCTCTTGTAAGGCAGGCCTAGTGGTGACAAAATCTCTAAGCATTTGCTTATCTGTAAAGGATTTTATTTCTCCTTCACTTATGTAACTTAGTTTGGCTGGATATGAAATTCTGGGTTGAAAATTCTTTTCTTTAAGAATGTTGAATATTGGCCCCCACTCTCTTCTGGCTTGTAGAGTTTCTGCCGAGAGATCTGCTGTGAGTCTGATGGGCTTCCCTTTGTGGGTAACCCGACCTTTCTCTCTGGCTGCCCTTAAGATTTTTTCCTTCATTTCAACTTTGGTGAATCTGGCAATTATGTGTCTTGGTGTTGCTCTTCTCGAGGAGTATCTTTGTGGCGTTCTCTGTATTTCCTGGATTTGAATGTTGGCCTGCCCTACTACGTTGGGGAAGTTCTCCTGGATGATATCCTGAAGAGTGTTTTCTACCTTGGTTCCATTTTCCCCCTCACTTTCAGGCACCCCAATCAGACGTAGATTTGGTGTTTTTACATAATCCCATACTTCTTGCAGGCTTTGTTCATTTCTTTTTCTTCTTTTTTCTTTTGGTTTCTCTTCTCGCTTCATTTCATTGATTGGATCCTCAATCGCTGATACTCTTTCTTCCAGTTGATCGAGTCGGTCACTGAAGCTTGTGCATTTGTCACGTATTTCTTGTGTCATGGTTTTCATCTCTTTCATTTCATTTATGACCTTCTCTGCATTAATTACTCTAGCCATCAATTCTTCCACTTTTTTTTCAAGATTTTTAGTTTCTTTGCGCTGTGTACGTAATTCCTCCTTTAGCTCTGAGAAATTTGGTGGACTGAAGCCTTCTTCTCTCATCTCGTCAAAGTCATTCTCCGTCCAGCTTTGATCCGTTGCTGGCGATGAGCTGTGCTCCTTTGCCGGGGGAGATGCGCTCTTATTTTTTGAATTTCCAGCTTTTCTGCCCTGCTTTTTCCCCATCTGTGTGGTTTTATCTGCCTCTGGTCTTTGATGATGGTGATGTACTGATGGGGTTTTGGTGTAGGTGTCCTTCCTGTTTGATAGTTTTCCTTCTAACAGTCAGGACCCTCAGCTGTAGGTCTGTTGGAGATTGCTTGAGGTCCACTCCAGACCCTGTTTGCCTGGGTATCAGCAGCAGAGGCTGCAGAAGATAGAATATTTCTGAACAGCGAGTGTACCTGTCTGATTCTTGCTTTGGAAGCTACCTCTCAGGGGTGTACTCCACCCTGTGAGGTGTGGGGTGTCAGACTGCCCCTAGTGGGGGACGTCTCCCAGTTAGGCTACTCAGGGGTCAGGGACCCACTTGAGAGGAAGTCTGTCCCTTCTCAGATCTCAACCTCCGTGTTGGGAGATCCAGTGCTCTCTTCAAAGCTGTGAGACAGAGTCATTTGCGTCTGCAGAGGTTTCTGCTGGGTTTGTTATTGTTTATTGTGCCCTGTCCCCAGAGGTGGAGTCTACAGAGACAGGCAGGTTTCCTTGAGCTGCTGTGAGCTCCACCCAGTTCGAGTTTCCCAGCAGCTTTGTTTACCTACTTAAGCCTCAGCAATGGCGGGCGCCCCTCCCCCAGCCTGGCTGCTGCCTTGCTGGTAGATCACAGACTGCTGTGCTAGCAATGAGGGAGGCTCCGTGGGTGTGGGACCCTCCCGGCCAGGTGTGGTATATGATCTCCTGGTGTGCCTGTTTGCTTAAAGCGCAGTATTGGGGTGGGAGTTACCCGATTTTCCAGGTGTTGTGTGTCTCAGTTCCCCTGGCTAGGAAAAGGGATTCCCTTCCCCCTTGCGCTTCCCAGGTGAGGCAATGCCTCGCCCTGCTTCAGCTCTGGCTGGTCGGGCTGCAGCAGCTGACCAGCACCGATTGTCCGGCACTCCCCAGTGAGATGAACCCAGTACCTCAGTTGAAAATGCAGAAATCACCGGTCTTCTGTGTTGCTCGCGCTGGGAGTTGGACACTGGAGCTGTTCCTATTTGGCCATCTTGCTCCGCCCCCGCCAACTTTATGTTTTTGTTTGCTTTGTCAAAGATCACTTGGATGTAAGTATTTAAGTCTATTTCTGGGTTCTTTATTCTCTTACATTGGTCTATGTGCCTATTTTTAAACCAGTACATGCTATTTTGGTGACTATGCCCTTATAGTATAGTTTGAAGTCTGGAAATGTTATGCCTCGAAATTTGTTCTTTTTGCTTAGTCTCTCCTTGGCTATGCGGGCTCATTTTTGCTTTCGTATATATTTTAAGGTTGCTTTTTCTAGTTCTGTGAAGAACGATTGTGATATTTTGATGGGAATTGCATTGAATTTGTAGATTGCTTTAGGCAGAATGATAGTTTTCACCATATTGATTTACCCATTTATGAGCATTGGATATGTTTCCATTTGTTTTTGTCCGGATAAGTTCTTTTAGCAATGTTAGTTTTCCTTATGAAGTTCGTTCACCTCCTTGGCTAGGTATATCTGTAAGGATTTTACTTTTTTGCAGCTATTATAAAAGGGGTTGAGTTCTTGATATAATACTCAGCTTAGTGGCTGTTGGTGAATAGCAGAGCTATACACTGATTTGTGTACATTAACTTTTCTACCCTGACACTTTGCTGAATTCATTTACCAGTTTTGGGAGCTTTTTGGGCAAGTCTTTAGGGTTTTCTAGGTACACAATCATATCATCAGCAAACAGTGACAGTTTGACTTCCTCTTTACCAATTTGGATGCCCTTTATTTTTTTCTCTTGTCTGATTGCTCTGGCTAAGAATTCCAGTATCATATTGAATATAAGTGGTAAAATTTAGCATCCTTGTCTTGTTCCAATTTTTAGGGGAAATGCTTTCAATTTTTCCCCATTCAGTATAATGTTGGCTGTGAGTTCTCCAAAGGTGACTTTTATTACCTTAATGTATGTCCTCTCTATGCCGATTTTGCTGAGGATTTTAATTATAATAAGATGCTGCATTTTGTCAAATGCTTCTTTGTGTGTCTATTGAGATTATCATGTGATTTTTGTTTTCAATTCTCTATATGTGGTGTATCACATTTATTGACTTACATATGTTAAACCATCCCTGCATCCCTGGTATAAAACCTACTTGATCATGGTGGATTATTTTTTTGATATGCTGTTAGATTCAGTTCCTGCATCCCTGGTATAAAACCTACTTGATCATGGTGGATTACTTTTTTGATATGCTGTTAGATTCAGTTTACTAGTATTCGTTGAAAATTTTTGCATTTGTGTTTACTAGAGATATTGGTCTGTGGTGGTCTTTTTTTTACTATGTCCTGTTCTGGTTTTGGTAATAGGGTGATACTGGCTTCATAGAATGATTTAGGAAGGATTTCCTATCTCCAAATCTTGTGGAACAGTGTCATTAAGATTGGTACCAATTTTGCTTTGAATGTCTGATAGATTTCAACTTTGAATCCTTCTGGTCCTAATCTTTATTTTTGTTGTTGACAATTTTCTAAAAACAATTCAATCTTGCTGCTTGTTCATAGGTTTATGTCTTCCTGGTTTAATCTGGGAGGGTTGTATATTTCCAGAAATTCATCCATCCTCTCTAGGTTTTCTATTTTATGTGTATAAATGTGTTTATAGTAGCCTTGAGTAATCTTTTGTGTTTCTGTGGTATCAGTTGTAATATCTCCCATTTTATTTCTAATTGAGCTTATTTGGTTCTGCTGTCTTCTTTTCTTTGTTAATTTCACTAATGGTGTATCAATTTTATTTATCTTTTCAAAGAACCAGCTTTTTGTTTCATTTATATTTTGTGGATTTTTTGGTTTCAATTTCATTTACTTCTGCTGTGATCTTGGTTATCTTCCCCCCCCCCCCACTGGATTTGAGTTTGGTTTGTTCTTGTTTTGCCAGCTCTGTAAGGTGTGACCTTACATTGTCTGTTTCTGCTTTCATACATTTTGATGTAGGTGTTCAAGGTTATGAACTTTCCACTTAACACTGCTTTTGCTGTGTCCCAGAGGTTTTGATAAGTTGTGTCACTATTATAATTTAGTTTAAAGAATTTTTAAATTTTCATCTTGATTTCATTGTTTACCCAATGATTATTCAGAAGCAGATTATTAAATTTTCATGTATTTGCATGGTTTTTCGGGTTCCTTTTGAAGCTGATTTTTAATTTTATTTGACTGTGGTCTGAGAGAGTACTTGTTATAGTTTTGATTTTCTAAATTTCTTAAGACTTGTTTTCTGGCCTATTATATTGTCTATTTTGGAGAATATTCCATGTGCTGAGGGATAAAATGTATATTCTGCAGTTTCTTGGTAGAATGTTCTGTAAATATGTTAAGTCCATTGTTCTAGAAAATAGTTTAAGTCCACTGTTTCTTTTTTTTACTTTCTCTCTTAATGACATAGCTACTGCTGTCAGTGGAGTATTAAAGGTCTTCACTATTATTGTTACCCAAGTCTCATTTCTTACATCTAGTAGTAATTGTTTTGTAAATTTGTGAGCTCCTGTGTTAGATGCATATATATTTAGAATTGTGATATATTTTCCTGTTGGACAAGTTTTTTTGTCATTATGTAATGTCCCTCTTTGTCTGTTTTTTAACTGCTGTAGCTTTAAATTTGTTTCATCGGATAAAAGAATAGCTACTCCTGCTCACTTTTGGTGTCCATTTGCATAGAATATCTTGTTCTACTCATTTACCTTAAGTTTATATGAATCCTTTTGTGTTACACAAGTCTCTTGAAAACAGCAGAAACTTGGTTGGTGGATTATTATTCATTCTGCCATTTTGTATCATTAAGTGGAACATTTAGGCCATTTACATTCAATGTTAGTATTGAGAAGTGAGGTAATATTCTATTCATTATGCTATTTTTCTGTACTATTGTTGTAAGTCCTGTGAGATTTGTGACTTAAGAAGATTCTATTTTGGTTTATTTTGGGGATTAGTTTAAAAATTTAGAGCTCTTATTAACAGTTTTGTAGTGCTGGCTGGGTAGTGGTGAATGCTGTCAGCATTTGTTTTTCTAAAAAAAACCCTATATTTTTCTTTCATTTATGAAGCTTAGTTTTGCTGGATACAATATTCTTGGCTGATAATTGCTTTGTTTGAGGAGGCTAAAAATAGGACCCCAATTCCTTCTAGCTTGTAGGTTTTCTGCTGAGAAATCTGCTGTTAATCTGATTGGTTTTCTTTTGTAGGCTACCTGATACTTTTTCCTCACATCTCTTAAGATTTTTTTCTCCTTTTTGACTTTAGATAACCTGGTGACTATGTGCCTAGTCGATGATCTTCCTATAACGAATTCCCCATGTGTTTTCTGAGCTTCTTGTATTAGGATGTCTAGATTTCTAGCAAGGAGGGAGAAGTTTTTATTATTATTATTATTTCCTCAAATATATTTTTAAAATTTTAGATTTTTCTTCTTCCTTGGGAGCAAAAATTATTCTTAGGTTTTAACATAGTCCCAAAGTTCTTGGAGGTTTTGTTCATTTTTGTACTGTTTGTTTTTTTTTTTTTTTTTTGGTCTTTGTCAGATTGGGTTAATTTGAAAGCCTTGTCTTTGAGCTCCAAGGTTTTTCTTTTGCTTGTTCAATTCTATTGCTGAGAATTTCCAGTGCATTTGGCATTTTTTGTGTGTTCTTGATTTTCAGAAGTTGTGATGTCTTTTTATTTATGATCTATATTTCACTAAGAATTTCCTTTTTATATACCGTATCATGTCTGTTTATTTCTTTAAGTTGGAATTGACCTTTCTCTGACACTTCCATTTTTAGCTTAATAATTGACCATCTCTATTCGTTTCCTGGCCATTCAGTTATCTTATCATAGTTTGGATCTATTACTGGTGGGCTCATATAATCTTTTGGAGGTGTTAAAAAACCTTGTTTTGTAATATTACCAGTACTGTTTTCCTGGTTCCTTCTCATTTGGGTAGACTATGTCAGAGAGAAGATCTAGGATTCAGGCCTTGCTCTTCAGACTCTTTTGTGCTCGCTTAATGTGGTGTTCTTCCCCTTCTCCTAGAAATGGGGTTTCCTGAGAGCCATACTGCAGGAATTGGTTTTTCTCTTCTGGGTCTAGACACCCAGCAGAGCTACTGGGCTCCAGGCTGATAATGTGGAGTGTCTGCAAAGAGTCCTGTGATGTGATCTGTCTTAAGGTCTTGCAGCTGTGAATACCAGCATCTGCTCCAGTGGACTTAGCAGGGAAGTAAAGTGGACTCTGTGAGGGTTCTTGGTTGTGATTTTGTTTATTTACTGGTTTCATGTTGGTTGACCTGCAGCCAAGATGTGGTACTTTCAAGATTGCATTAGTGGGGAGAGCTGGCAAGATGGAGAAATAGGAACAGCTTTGGTCTGCAGCTGCCAGTGAGACCAACGAAAGAGAGTGACTTCTGCATTTCCAACTGAGGTACATGGTTCATCTCATTGGGACTGGTTAGACAGTGGGTGCAGCCCACGGAGGGTGAGAGGGAACAGGGTGGGCTGTCACCTAACCTGGGAAGTGTAAGAGGATGGGGAGCTTCCTTCCCTATTCAAGGGAAGCTGTGAGGGACTGTGCCATGATGGACTGTGCTATCTGGCCCAGATACTATGCTTTTCTCACAGTTTTTGAAACTCCTAGACCAGGAGATTCCCTCATGTGCCTACACCACCAGGACTCTGGGTTTAGAGCACAAAAATGGGCAGCTGTTTGGGCACACATTGAGGTAGCTGCATTTTCTTTCTCCCTGTGGCACCTGGAAAATCAGTGAGACAGATCTGTCCTCTCCCCTGGAAAGGGGACTGAAGCCAAGGAGCCAAGTAGTCTTGCACAAAGGGTCCCACTCCCACAGAGCCCAACAAGCTAAGAACCACTGGCTTGAGTTTCTCACTGCCAGCACAGCAGTCTGAAGTCAACCTGGGACAATCAAGCTCAGTGAGGGAGGGGCGTCCAACATTACTGAGGCTTGAGTAGCTGGTTTTCCCCTCACAGTGTTAACTCTGACTGCAGAACTCACATTCTGCATGTCAAATGTATGGCATGGCAAAGTGCATGGGGCCAGACCGCCTCTCTAGATACCACCTCACTGGGCAAGGCATCTCTGAAAGAAAGGCAACAGCCACAGTCAGGGGCTTATAGATAAAACTCCTGCCTCCCTGAGACAGAGCACCTGGGGGAAGGGACAGATATGAGTGCAGCGTCAATAGACTTAAATGTTCCTGCCTGCTGGCACTGAAGATAGCAGCAGATCTCTCAGCACAGCATTTGAGCTCTGCTAAAGGACAGGCTGCCTCCTCAAGGGAGCCCCTGTACCCCATGCCTCCTAACTGGGATACACCAACAGGGGTCAACAGACACCTCACAAAGGAGAGCCCCAGCTGGCATCAGGCAGGTGCCCCTCTGGGACAAATCTTCCAGAGAAAGGAGCAGGCAGCAATCTTTGCTGTTCTGCAGCATCCACTGGTGATACCCAGGCAAACAGGGTCTGGAGTGGACCTGAGGCAAACTTCAGCAGATGAGGGGCCTGACTGTTAGAAAAGAAACTAACAAACAGAAAGCAATAACATCAACATCAACAAAAACAATGCCAACAGAAAAACCCCATCCAACAGGCCATCAGACTCAAAGATCAAAGATACGTAAATCCATGAAGATGAGGAAAAAACAGTGCAAAAATGCTGAAAATTCCAAATATTAAAATGCCCCTTCTCCTCCAAATGATTGCAACTCCTCTCCAGCAAGGGCACCATACTGAATGGAGAATGATTTTGATGAATTGACAGAAGTAGGCTTCAAAAGGTGGGTAATAACCAACTCCTCTGAGCTAAAGAAGCATGTCTTAACCCAATGCAAGGAAGTTAAGAATGGTGACAAAAGGTTACAGGAACTGCTATCTAGAAAAAAACATTTTAGAGAAGAACATAATTGACCCAATGGAGCTGAAAAACACAGCACAAGAACTTCGTGAAGCATACACAATTAGCAATAGTGGAATCAATCAAGCAGAAGAAAGAATATCAGAGATTGAAAATCAACTTAATGAAATACAGCATGAAGACAAGATTAGAAAAAAAAAAAGATGAAAGGGAACAAAAACCTCCAAGAAATATGGGACTATGTGAACGACCAAACCTAGGATTCATTGATATACCTTAAAGTGACAGGGAGAATGGAACCAAGTTGGAAAACACACTTTGCAATAGTATGCAGGAGAATTTCCCCAACCTCGCAAGACAGACCAACATTCAGATGCAGGAAATACAGAGAAAACCACTAAGATACTCCTCAAGAAGATGAAGCCCAAGACACATAATCATTAGATTCTCCAAGGTTGAAATGAAGGAAAAAATGTTAAGGACAACCAGAGAGAAAGATCGGGTTGCCAACAAACAAGCCCGTCACACTAACAGTGGATCTCTCTGCAGAAATCCTACAGGCCAGGAAAGAGTGGGGGTCAATATTTAACATTATTCAAGAAAAGGATGTTCAGTCCAGAATTTCACATCCAGGCAAACTAACCTTCATAAGCAAAGGAGAAATAAAATCCTTTGCAGAGAAGCAAATGCTGAGCCATTTTGTCACCACCAGTCCTGCCTTACAAGAGCTCCTTAAGGAAGCACTAAATATGGGAAGGGAAAACCAGTAACAGCCACGGCAAAAACATACCAAAACATAAAGATCAACGAGGCTATGAAGAAACAGCATCAACTAATGTACAAAATAAACAGCTAGCATCATGATGACGACATCAAATTTACACATAACAACATTAAACTTAAATGTAAATGGGCTAAGTGCCCCAATTAAAAGACACAGACTGGCAAGTTGGATAAAGAGTCAAGAACAATTGGTGTGCTGTATTTAAGAGACCCATCTCATGTGCAAAGACACATATAGGCTCAAAATAAAGGGACGGAGGAATATTTACCAAGCAAATGGAAAGCAAAAAGAAGCAAGGCTTGCAATCCTAAAGGGATCAATGCAATAAGAAAATATATATGCATTCAATACAGGAGCACCCAGAGCACTAAATATATATGCACTCAATACAGGAGCACCCAGAATTAATAAAGCAAGGTCTCAGAGACCTACAATGAGACTTAGACTCTCATGTAAAAATTGCGGGAGAATATAAAACCCAACTGTCAATATTAGACAAAAAATTTAAAAGAATATTCAGGACTTGAACTCAGCTCTGGACCAAGCAGACCTAATAGACATCTACAGAACTCTCCACCTCAAATCAACAGAATATACATTGTTCTCAATACCACATAGCACTTAATCTAAAGTTGACCACATACTTGAGAGTAAAACACTCCTGAGCAAATAAAAAAGAATGGAAATCATAACAAACAGTCTCTCAGAACACGGTTCAATCAAATTAGAACTCACGATTAAGAAACTCACTCAAAACTGCACAACTACATGGAAACTGAAGAACCTGCTCGTGAACAAGTACTGGGTAAATAACAAAATTAAGGCAGAAATAAATAAGTTCTCTAAAACCAATGAGAAGAAAGACACAACATACCAGAATCTCTGGAACACAGCTAAAGCAGTGTTAAGAGGGAAATTTATAGCACTAAATGCTCACCTTAGGAAGTGGGAAAGATCTAAAATTGACACTCTAACATCACAATTAAAAGAACTAGGCAAGCAAAAGCGAAGAAATTCAAAAGCCAGCAGAAGATAAGAAATAACTAACATCTGAGCGGAACTGAAGGAGATAGAGAAAAGAAAACTTTTCAAAAAATGAATGAATCCAGGAGCTGGTTTTTTGAAAAGATTAACAAAATAGACAGACCCCTAACCAAACTAATAAAGAAGAAAGGAGAGAAGAATCAAATAGACACAATAAAAAAATGATAAATGAGTTATCATGACTGATCCCACAGAAATATAAACTACCCTCAAACAATACTATAAACACCTCTATGCAAATAAACTAGAAAATCTCGATGAAATAGTTAAATCCTTGACACATACACTCTCACAAGACTAAACCAGGAAAAGTCGAATCCCTGAATAGAATAACAACAAGTTGTGATATTGAGGCAGAAATCAGTAGCTTAACAACCAAAAAAAGCCCAGGACCAGATGGATTCACAGCTGAATTCTACCAGAGGTACAAAGAGAGACTTGTACCATTCCTTCTGAATCTATTCCAAACAACAGAAGAAGAGGGACTTCTCCCTAACTCATTTTATGAGGCCACCATTATCCTGATACCAAAACGTGGCAGAGACACAACAAAAAGAGAAAACTTTAGGCCAATTGCCCTGATGAACATCGATGCGAAAATCCTCAATAAAATACAGACAAACTGAATCCAGCAGCATCTCAAAAAGATTATCCACCAGGATCAAGTCAGCTTCATCCCTGAAATGCAAGGCTGGTTCAACATATGGAAATCAGTAAACATAATCCATCACATTAACAGAACCAATGACAAAAACCACAGGATTATCTAAATAGATGCAGAAATGGCCTTCAATAAAATTCAACACCCCTTCATGATAAAAACACTGAATAAACAAGGTATTGGTGGAACATATCTCATAATGATAAGAGCTATTTATGACAAACCCATAGCCAATGTCATATTGAATGGGTAAAAGGTGGAAGCATTTTCATTGAAAACTGTCACAAGACAAGGATGCCCCCTCATCACTCCTTTTCAACATAGTACTGAAAGTTCTGGCCAGGAAAATCAGGAAAGAAAAATAAATAAAGCATATTCAAATAGGAAGAGAGGAGGTCAAATTGTCTGTTTGCAGATGACCTGATTGTATATTTAGAAAACCTCATTGTCTCTGCCCAAAAACTCCTTAACCTGATAAACAACTTCAGCAAAGTCTCAGGATGCAAAACAATGCAAAATTCACAAGTATTCCTATACGTTAATAATAGACAAACAGTGAGCCAAATCATGAGTGAACTCCCATTCACAATTGCTACAAAGAAAATAAAACACCTAGGAATACAACGTCCAAGGGACATGAAGGACCTCTTCAAAGATAACTACAAACCACTGCTCAAGGAAAAAATAGGACACAAACAAACGGAAAAGCATTCTGTGCTCATGGATTGGAAAAAGCAATATCGTGAAAATGGCCATACTGCCCAAAGTAATTTACAGATTCAATGCTATACCCATCAAGCTACCACTGACTTTCTTCACAGAACTAGAAAAAACTACTTTAAATTTTATATAGAACCAAAAAGAGCCTGTATAGCCAAGACAATCCTAAGCAAAAAGAACAAAGCAGGAGGCATCACCCTACCTGACTTCAAACTATACTACAAGGCTACAGTAACCAAAACAGCATGGTACTGGTACCAAAACAGATATATGGGTCAATTGTACAGAACAGACACCGCAGAAATAACACCACACATCTACAACCATCTGATCTTTGACAAACCTGACAAAAACAAGCAGTGGGAAATCATTTGTTATTTAACAAATGGTGCTGGGAAAACTGGCTAGCCATATACAGAAAACTGAAACTTGACCCCTTCCTTACACCTTATACAAAAATTAAGGTGGATTAATGACTTAAATGTAAAACCTAGAACCATGAAAACCCTAGAAGAAAACCTAGGCAATACCATTCAGCACATAGGCATGGGAAAAGACTTCATGACTAAAACACAAAATGCAATGGCAACAAAAGCCAAAATTGACAAATGGGATCTAATTAAACTAAAGAGCTTCTGCACAGTCAAAGAAACTATCATCAGAGTGAACAGGCAACCTACAGAATGGGAGAAAATTTTTGCAATGTATCCATCTGAGAAACGTCTAATATCCAGAATCCACAAGAAACTTAAACAAATTTACAAGAAGCAAACAACCCCATCAAAAAGTGGACAAAGGATATGAACAGACACTTCTCAAAAGAAGATATTTATGCGGCCAAAAAAAAAAAAAAAAAAAGGAAAAAAAGCTAATCATCACTGGTCATTACAGAAATGTAAATCAAAACCACAATGAGATACCATCTCACACCATTTAGAATGGTGATCATTTAAAAAATGAGGAAACAATAGATGCTGGTGAGAATGTGAAGAAATAGGAACATTTTACACAGTTAGTGGTTGTGTAAATTAGTTCAGCCATTTTGGAAGGCATTGTGGTGATTCCTCAAAGATCTAGAAACAGAAATAACATTTCACCCAGCAATCCCATTACTGGGTATTTACCAAAAGGAATATAAATTATTCTAATATAAAGACACATGCAAACATATGTTTATTGCAGTGCTATTCACAGTAGTGGAGACTTGGAACCATCTCAAATGCTTACCAATGATAGACTGGATAAAGAATACTATGCAGTCATAAAAAGGAATGAGTTCATGTCCTTTGCAGTAATATGGATGAAGCTGGAAACCATCATTCTCAGCAAACTAACACAGGAACAGAAAATCAAACATCGCATATTCTCACTTATAAGTGGGAGTTGAACAAAGAGAACACATGGGCACAGGGAGGGAAGCATCACACACTGGGGCCTGTTAGGGTGTGGGGGGCAAGGGGAGGGAGAGCATTAGGACAAATACCTAATACATGTGGGGCTTAAAACCTAGATCATGGGTTGATGGGTGCAGCAAACCACCATGGCACATGTATACCTATGTAACAAACCTGCACCTTTTGCACATGTTTCCCAGAACTTAAAGTTTAAGAAAAAAGAAAAAAAGAGTGCATTAGCTGCTATAGTACTATAGGGGGATGCAAACTTTTCCTAGGGACACCTAGTTAAGTATTCGGGTTTCTCAGAAGGTAGACAGTCCCATAGAGCTCCCAAAAGATTGTGACCTTTGTCTTTGGCTACCAGGGTGAATAGAGAAAGACCACCTGGTGGGGCCAGGGATAGGCGTGTCTACACTTAGCCATTCCTTGGGTGGGGCTTGCTGTGGTTGCTGTGGTGGATGATGGTGTGGTTCTCAGTCCAATGGAGTTTTTACTTTATGAGTTATTGGGGAACAGGTGTTATTAAGTTACATATGTAAGTTCTTTAGTGGTGATTTGTGAGACTTTGGTTCACCGATAATCTTAGCAGTATACACTGCACCATATTTGTAGTCTATTATCCCTCCCCCCTACTTTTCTTCCCAAGTCCCCAAAGCCCATTATAATATTCTTATGCCTTTGCATCCTCATAGCTTAGCTCCCACATATCGGTGAGAACATACAATATTTCCTTTTCCATTCCTGAGTTACTTCGCTCAGAATAATAGCTTCCAATCTCATCCAGGTCACTGTACATGCTGCTAATTCATTCTTTTTTTATGGCTGAGTAGTATTCATGTGTGTGTGTATGTGTGTATACATATATATATATATATACACACACATACACACACACACTCATACCACAGTTACTTTATCTACTTGTTGATTGATGGGCATTTGAGTGGGTTCCATGATTTTGCAATTATGAATGGTGTTGCTATAAACATGTATGTGCAAGTATCTTTTTCGAATAATGACTTTTTTTCCTATGGGCAGATATGCCGTAGTGGGATTGCTGGATCAAATGGTAGTTTTACTTTTAGTTCATTAAGGAATCTCCGCACCGTTTTCTATAGTGACTGTGCTAGTTTACACTCACACCAGCAGTGTAGAAGCATTCCCTGATCACGGCATCCACGCCAACATCTACTGGTTTTTGATTTTTTTATTATGGCCATTCTTGCAGGAGTAAAGTGGTATCACATTGTAGTTTTGATTTGCATTTTTCTGATCATTACTGGTGTTGAGCATTTTTTCATATCTTTGTTGGCCATTTGTTTATCTTCCTTTGAGAATTGTCTATTCATGTTCTTAGCTCACTTTTTGATGGGATTGTTTATTTCCTTCTTACTGATTTATTTGAGTTTGTTGTTGATTGTTGACATTAGTCCTTTGTCAGATGTATAGATTGTGAAGATTTTTCTCTCACTCCGTGGGTTGTCTGTTTACTGACATTGAGGTAAGTCCCTTGTACACCAATTTTACTGAGAGTTTTAATTATAAAGGAATGCTGAATTTTGTCAAATGATTTTTCTGCATCTATTTAGATGATCGTGTGATATATGTTTTTAATTCTGTTTATGTGGTGTATCACATTTTTTGACTTGTATATGTTAAACCTCCCTGCATCCCTGCTATGAAATCTACTTGATCATGGTGGATTATCTTTCTGATATGTTTTTGGATTTGGTTAGCTAGTATTTGGTTAAGGATTTTAGCATCTCTGTTTATTGGAGATGTTTGTTTGTAGGTGTCTTTTTGGTTATGTCTTTTCCTGGTTTTGGTATTAGGGTAGTGCTGGTTTCACAGAATAATTTAAGTAGGGTTCCTTCTTTCTCTATATTGTGGAATAGTGTCAAAAGGATTGATAACTTTCAAAAAAAAATCTGGTTAAATTCTGCTGTGAATTCTTCTGATCCTGGCCTTATTTTTGTGGGTAATTTTTGTTCATGTCCTTTGCAGGGACATGGATGAAGCTGGAAATCATCATTCTCAGCAAACTAAGACAGGAACAGAAGGCCAAACACCACATGTTCTCACTCATAAGTGGGATATGAACAATGAGAACACATGGACACAGGGAGGGGAATATCACACACCGGGGACTGTCAGGGTGTGGGGTTCTTCAGGAGGGATAGCATTAGGACAAGTACCTAATGTGGACGATGGGCTGATGGGTGCAGCCAACCACCATGTCACGTGTATACCTATATAACAAGCCTCAGCATTCTTCACATGTATCCCAGAACTTAAAGTATAATAATAAAAAAATAAATAAAGGACAATCAAGAGCTTGGGGATAACCCCATGCCTTAATTACTTGTACTTTCAGAAATTCAAAGTCCAAACAAACAAACAAGAAAAATTACCATTTTATTCTTGCTGTTTGTTATTGGTCTGTTCAGGGTATCTAATTCTTCCTGATTAAAGCTAGAAGGGTTGTATTTTTTTCCAAATTTGTCCATCTCATCTAGGTTTTCCAGTTTATGTGTGTAAAGATGTTCATAGTAGCCTTGAATGATCTTTTGTATTTCAGTGGAGTCAGTCCTATCTCCTGTTTCATTTCTTAGTGAGGTTGTTTGAATTTTCTCTCTTTTTTTCTTGGTTTATCTTGCTAATGGTTTATCAGTTTTATCTTTTTTAAAAACAGATTTTTGTTCATTTATCTTTCACATTGTTTTCTTTGTTTTAATTTTATTTAGTTCTGCTGTCTGGTTGTTTCCTTTCATCTGCTGAGTTTGGGTTTGGTTTGTACTTGTTTCTCTAGTTACTTGAGGTGTGACCCTAGCTTGTCTGTTTGTGCTCCTTCAGTCTTTTTAATGTAGGCATTTAGGACTATGAACTTTCCTCTTAGCACCGCCTTTTGCTGTATACTAGAGGTTTTGATATGTTGTGTTATCATTGTCATTCATTTCAAAGAATTTTTTAATTTCCTTCTTGATTTAATTTTTGACCTTGGATCATTCAGAAAAAGTTATTTAATTTCCATGTATTTGCATGGTTTTGAAAGTTCCTTTTGGAGTTGATTTCCACTTTTATTCCACTGTGGTCTGAGAGAGTGCTTGATGTAATTTCAATTATCTTAAATGTATTGAGTCTCATTTAATGGCCTATCATATGGTCTATCTTGGAGAAAGTTCCATACACTGTTGAATAGACTGTATTCTGTTGTTGTTGGATAAAATGTAATGTATATATCTGTTATATCCATTTTCAAGGAATAGTTCAAATCCATTGTTTCTTTGTTGACTTTCTGTCTGGATGACCTGCCTAGTGCTGTCAGTGGAGTATTGAAGTCCCCCACTATTATTTTGTTGCTATCTATCTCATTTCTTAGGTCTATTAGTAATTGCTTTATAAATTTGGGAGCTCCAGTGTTAGGTGCACATATATTTAGGATTGTGATATTTTTCTGCTGGACAAGGCCTTTTGCCATTATGTAATGTCCCTCTTTGTCTCTTTTAGCTGCTGTTTCCTTAGTTTGTTTTGTCTCACATAAGAATACTCCTGCTTGCTTTTGGTGTCCATTTGCATGAAATGCCTTTTCCACCTCTCTACTCTAAGTTTATGTGAGTCCATATGTGTTAGATGAGTCTCCTAAAGGCAGCAAACACTTGGTTGTTGAGTTTTTATCTATTCTGTGGTTCTGTATCTTTTAAGTGAAACATTTATGCCATTTACATTCAATATCTGCACTGAGATGTGAGGTGCCATTGCATTCATGATGCTATTTGGTGCCTGTGTACTTTGGCTTTTTTGGGTTTTGTTTTTGCTTTTTAACTTGTATTTTTATTTTATAGGTCCTGTGTGATTTATGTTTTCAAGAAATTTTGTTTTGATGTGTTTCCAGGATTTGTTTCAATATTTAGAGCTCCTTTTAGCAGTTCTTGTAGTTGTGGCTTCATAGTGATGAATTCTCTTAGCATTTGTTTGTCTGTAAAAGACGGTGTCTTTTCTTCGTAAATGATGCTTAATTTTGCTGGATACAAAATTATTGGCTGATAATTGTTATGTTTGAGGAATCTGAAGATAGGGCCCCTATCCCTTCTAGCTTGTAGGGTTTCTTCTGAGAAATCTGCTGTTAATCTGATATGTTTTCCTTTATGGGTTACCTGATGCTTTTGCCTCACAGCTCTTATGACTTTCTCCTTCATCTTATCTTTGGATAAACTGATGGCAATGTGCCTAGTTGATGATCTTTTTGTGATGAATTTCCCAGGTGTTCCTTGTGCTTCGTGTATTTGCATGTCTATGTCTCTAGCAAGGCTGGGGAAGTTTTCCTCAATTATTCCCCCAAATATGTTTTTTAAGCTTTTAGAATTCTTTTCTTCCTCAGGAACACCAATTATTCTTAGGTTTGGTCATTTAACATAATCCCAGACTTCCTGGAGGCTTTGTTCATAATTTTATTCTTTTTCTTTGTCTCTGTTCTATTGGGTTACTTTGACCTTGTCTTCGAGCTCTAAAATTTTTCTTTTACTTGTTTAATTCTATTGCTGAGACTTTCCAGAGCATTTCTGTGTGTCCGATGTTTCCTGAAGTTTTGGTTGTTTTTTCTTTAAGCTATCTATTTCCTTGAACATTTCTCCCTTCACTTCTTTTATCTTTTTTTTCCTTTTACTTTGATTTTCTTTTATTGGGCTTCACTCTTCTCTGGTGCCTCCCTGATTAGCTTAATGACTAACCTCCTGAATTATTTTTCAGGCATCAGGGATTTCTTCTTGGTTTGAATCCATTGCTGGTGAACTAGTGTGATTTTGTGGGGGCGTTAAAGAGCCTTATTTTATCTTATTACCAGAGTTGGTTTTCTAGTTTCTTCTCATTTGGGTAAGCTCTGTCAGACGGAAGGTCTAAGGCTCAAGACTGTTGTTCAGATTCTTTGGTCCCATAGGGTGTTACCTGTAGTATGCTCTCCCTTTCCCTATGGATTTGGCTTCCTATGACCTGAACTGGAGTGATTTTTCTCTCCTGGGTTTAGCCACTCAGCAAGTCTACCCAGCTCTGGGCTCTTACTGGGGATTGTCTGCACAGAGTTCTGTGATGTGAACCTTCTATGGGTTTCTCAGCCATGGATAGCAACATTTGTTCCAGTGGAGGTGGTGGTGGGGTGCAATGGACTCCATGAGAGTTCTTAGCTTTGGTGGTTTAATGCTCTATTTTTGTGCTGGTTGGCCTCTTGCCAGGAGGTGGCACTTTTCAGAGAACATCAGCTGTGGTAGCATTAAAAGGATCCAGCAGTGAGTGGGGCTCTAGAACTCCCAAGATTATGTGCCCTTTGTCTTCTGCTACCAAGGTGGGTAGGGAAGGACTGTTGGTTGGATCCGAGGCTAAGCATGTATGAGCTCAGGCTCTCCTTTGGTGGGTCTTGCTGCAACTGCTGTGGAAGATGGGACTGAGATTCGCAGATCACTGGAGTTCTGTAGCTAGGAGGATTATGGCTGCCTCTGCTGAGTCATGCAAGTTGTCAGGGTAGTAGGGGAAAGCCAGCAGTCACAGACCTTACCCAGCTCCCACACAAACCAAAGAGCCAGTGTCACTCCTACTATGCGCCCCCAACAGTGCTGAGTCTGATCCCAGGCAGTGGGCAAGCTGGGCTTGAAAATTTGCCCCACTTACCCTGCCTCCCAGCTGCAAAGGAAAAGGGCATGGTTCTTCCCCGACCAGTGGAGTTTGCATGTCGGATTCACACACTCCCCTGAGTTCTGGCAAGGAGGCTTCTCTCCCCATTCAATTTGTTAGGAAGTTCAGCTGGAGATTTCCTTCTCCCTGTGGAGTTGCCCCCAACACCCCCCTCCCCCTCCCCTGGCTGCTCTGGCTGCTCTCCCGGTGGATCCCTCTGGTACTAGGCAGGAATTTACTGCTTGGGGACCCAGCGAGATCCCAGGACCTTCCTGCTGCTCCCTTTACTCCTGTATTTTTCTCAGCTGTCTAAATTGATTTAGCTCCATATAAGGTCAGAAACTTCTCCTGCAAACAGACCTTCAGTTTCTCCAGTGTGGGAGTGTCTTCAGGAGAGGAGGCTCTCCCTTTCCCAGTAATGCAGTTGGGGCACTCACAATATTTGGGGTGTCTCCCGGATCCTGTAAAAGCTGTCCACTTCCTTCATAGGGTCTGTGGGTCCTCTCGGGATTGCTGATTTGTCTTGCAGTCGATCTGAAGCTGAAGTTCTCAGTGTGAGCCTCTGATCACTGCTCTGTCCATCTGAGTCAGAGCTACAATCTAGTGCTGCCTCCCGTCCACCATGATGATCCCTCTTTCTCCCCAGTCCAATGGAGTTATATTCCCAGGGGGATTATGGGAGCCTCTGCTGAGTCAGACAGGTTGCCAGGAAAGTGGAGGAAAACCAGCAGTCACAGGCCTCATCCCTCCCTCATGGAGCTCATAGTTCTAAAGGCCAGTGTCACTTCCACTGTGCCCCTTCTAACAGCACCAAGTCTATTTTCTCCCTGCTGGTAACCAGGGCTGATGCCTTGCCCCAAACCATGAGCCTCCCCGTTGAGAAAGCAAGCAGACTCACAGTTTTTCAGCATCTCAGGGAGCGTGAAGCGGTGATCCAATTTCTTCAAAGGGTCTGTGGTTTTTCTTGGCTTTCCTAGTATGTTCCTGTGGTAGCTCTTGGAAGAAAAGTTCAAATGTGCATCTCCACACACTCCTTTGTCTGAGTGGCAGCTGCAAGCTCATTCTCCCTCCTATCCACCATTTTAACGTTCACCTTTTCCTGGCTTATCTTAATACTGGTAGATGTTTTTCTGTGTATGGGCATTGAAGAGTTAGTTTTTTATTGTAGTCTTTACAATCTGGGCTTGTTTGTACTCGTCCTCTTTGGGGAGGCTTTCCAAATATTCAAAAAGATTTAGGTGTGCTGATCTAAGCTGTACATGCCTTAGGGGAGATCACAAGCTCAGTAGTGCTGTGATTCTTGCAGACCTATAGAGGTCTTTAGGGTCTTGGACAAGATCCAGTAGAATTCTCTAAATTACCAGGCAAAAAATGTTGTCTTCTTTTCTTACTTTCTCTCAAAATCACAGTTTCTCTCATTGCTCTGAGCCACATAGAGCTTGAGATGGATTGACACAAGCACCCCAGTGGCCACTACCCCTTAAACTGCACTGGGTCAGACCTGAAGCCAGTACTGTATTGGAACTCTCTCAAGGCCTGCTGTAACCACTCCCTGGATGCTTTGTATGTTCGCTCAACACCATGGGGCTTTACAATCAGTAGGCAGACAAACCAGCAAGGTATGTGTCCTTCTTTTCAGGGTGATCAGTATCCCCAGGCCCCAGTTAGGCACAGAGGTATTGTCTGGGAGCCAGTGATGAGAGTCAAAAACCTTAGAAGTCTACCTTATGTCCTACTGCTGACATTTTCTTAAGTCCCATGGACTATTCAGTCAGCTTGTAGTAAATGCTGACTGGGCTGGGACTCACCCTTCATGTGAGTGGGCTCCTCTCTCACCCAGGATAGGTCCAGAAATGCCATCAAAGATTCAAGCTCAGGAATTGAAGACCTTAAGAACCTGTTTGATTCTCTACCACCTGTGGCCAAGCTGATGCCTATGGTGCAAGACAAAGTCCTCTTTACTTTTCCCTCTGCTTTTCTCAAGCAATAGTAGACTCACCCTATAGCCACTAGAGCTGGGAATGTGCTAAGTCTTCCCTGAAGCTAGCAAGTCTAAGAGGCTAACTCAAGGTCCTTGATGTATTACCTGGGTGTCACTGTTGACTATTCAGGATCCAAGGGTTTTTCAGTCAGCAGGAGATAAATGCTGCCAGGACTAGCTCCTTTTCTTCAAGGCAGCAGGTTCTCTTCTGGCTTGGAGTGTATCCAGAAATGTTCAACAGTTGAAAAGGGGTCTGATGACTCTGACTGGTAGCCTGTCTTGCTGTGGTTGAGCTATATCCAAGATGCAAGACAAAGTACTTCCCACTTTTCTGTCTTCTCTCTTCATGTGAAAAGAAGGGGTCTTTTTGGGAGCCATGAGCTGTGCAGCCTGGGGTTAAGAGAGGAGTGATGTCAGCTCTCCCTTAGCCTTCCTGACTGTTGTCTCAGGTCACATGCCCTCCAAGTCCATTGTCTCTTGGCCCAGTTCAGTCCTAGGACTCACCTAGGTGTGACAGTCCTTGTGGCCTAGACTGCCTTTCAAGTATATTTAAGGACCAAGAGCACTTTAGCCCATGATGGTGAGGCTTGTGGGAATACAAGTTCTGATGACTAGGATTGGTGATTCTTTTGCTAGTTTCCCCCCAACTCTCCAGCAAACAGAAGCATTCTCCACATCATTCTGCCTCTGCAAGGAAATAAAAAGAGGCGGTGTTAGTGATTCAAAACTATTTTTCTGCCTTTTTAGTACCTCTTTCAATGATATAAAGTAAAAATCAAGTACTGAGCATAATTACCTGATTTGTGGTTGTTACAAAGGTCTTTTTTTGTCTGTAGTTAGTTGCTAAATTGGTGTCATTGCATGGGGAAAATAGATAGATTCTATCTTTGTTTTCATTAGTTTCAAAGAACTTATTGATTTCTGCCTTAATTATATTACCCAAAGTTTGTTCAGAAGCAGGTTGTTTAATTTTCATGCAATTGTATGGTTTTTAGCAATTTTCTTAGTCTTCAATTCTGTTATTATTGTGCTGTGGTCCAATAGAGAGGGTGGTATAATTTTTTTTTTTTTTTTTTTTTTTTTGCGTTTGTTGAGAATTGTTTTAGGTCCATTCATGTGGTCGATTTTAGAGTATGTGCCATGTGCAGATGAGAAGAATGTATGTTCTATTGTTCTGGTGTAGAGAGTTCTGCAGATGTCTATCAGATCCCTTTGGTCCAGTGTCAAGTTCAGATTATGAATGTCTTTGTTAATTTTCTGCCTTGGTGATAAGTCTAATACTGTCAGTGGGGTGTTGAAGTCTCCCATTATTATTGTGTGAAAGTTTGTGCCTCTTTGAAGATCTCTAGGAATTTGCTTTATGAATCTGAATGCTCCTGTGTTGGATGCATATACAGTTAGGATAGTTAGGTGTTCTTTTTGAATTGAAACTTTTACTGTTATGTAATGCCCTTGTTTGTCTTTTAAAATTTTTGTTGGTTTAATGTCTGTTTTGTCTAAAATTAGAATTTCAACCTGTGCTTTTTTCTGTTTTCCGTTTGCTTAATAAATTTTTCTTCATTCCTTTATTTTTAGCCTATGGGTGTCATTGGATGTGAGATGTGTCTCTCACTGTACTACTGGTTCTTGCTTTTTTATTCATATTGTCACTCTGTGTCTTTTAATAGTGGGCATTTGTCCCATTTACATTCAAGACTAGTGTTGATATGTGTGAATTTGTTTCTGTCATCATGTTATTAGCTGTTTATTATGCTGACTTGTTTTTGTGGTTTCTTTATACTGTTACTGGTCTGTTCACTTAAATGTATTTTTTTAGTGGACAGTAGCAATATTTTCTTTTTATATGTAGTGCTTTATACAGGAGCTCTTTTAAGACCAGTCTTGTGGTAATTAATTCCATTAACATTTGGTTGTCTGAAAAAATCTTACTTCTCTTTTGTTTATGAAGCTTAGCTTGGCTGGATATTAAATTCTTCGTTAAATTTCTTTTAAGAATCTTAAATATGAGACCCCAATCTCTTCTGACTTGTAAGGTTTCTACTGAGAGGTTTGATGTTAATCTGATGGGTTTGCCTTTGTAGGTGATCTGTTTTTACTCTCTAGTTTCCTTTAACATTTTTCCTTATATTTCAACCTTGGAGAATCTGATAATTATGTTTCTTTGAGCTGATCTTTATGTGAGGTATTTTACAAGGATTTCCTGAATTTTCTGAATTTTTGTGTGGGCTAAACTAGAAAAGTTTACACAAAAGATATCCTGAACTATGTTTCCAAGTTTATTCCATTATCCCCATTTCTTTCAGATATACCAAGGAGTAGTAGATTTGGTCTTTCTCCATAATCCCATATTTCTCAAAAATTTTATTTGTTCCTTTTAATTCTTTTAGTTGTTCTTTTCTGACTATCCTATTTCAGAAAGCCAGTCTTCAATCTCAGATTATATCCTCAGCTTGATCTATTCTGCTATTAATACTTCTGCTTGTACTGGGTATTCGCACTTATAAGTGGGAGCTGAATGATGAGAACATATGGACACAGGACAGGGGATACAACACACATTGGGGTTTGTCAGAGATTGAGGTGTAGGAGGAGGGAGAGTGTCAGGAAGATGCTGGGCTTAATACCAAATGGATTCTGGGTTTAATACTTGGGTGATGGGATAATCTGTGCAACAAACTATTATGACAAATTTATCTATGTAACAAACCTGCACATCCTGCAAATGTACCCCTGAACTTAAAATGAAAGACGGAAATAAAAGAAAAAAATATTGCCAATTGGATTATAAAATTCTTTTGGAGTATTTTTTAGCTTGGTCTGATCACTTACATTCTTTCTATATTGGCTATTTTTTCAGCTCTTTTACCATTTTATTGTGATTCTTAGCTTCTGTAGATTCTATTTCGATTTTCTCCTTAATCTTGATTATCTTTCCTATGCATATTCTTTTTTTTCTTTTTCTAAATTATAATTTATGTTCTAGGGTACATGTGCACAACGTGCAGGTTTGTTACGTATGCATACATGTGACATGTTGGTGTGCTGAACCCATTAACTCATCATTTACATTAGGTATATCTCTGAATACTATCCCTTCCCCCTGCCTGCACACCATAACAGGTTCCAGTGTGTGATGTTCCCCTTCCTGTGTCCAAGTGTTCTCATTGTTGAATTCCCACCTATGAGTGAGAACATGCAGTGTTTGGTTTTCTGTTCTTGCAATAGATTGCTGAGAATGATGGTTTCCAGCTGCATCCATGTCCTTACAAAGGACATGAACTCATCCTTTTTAATGGCTGCATATTATTCCATGGTGTATATGTGCCAATTTTCTTTTTTTTTATTATTATACTTTAAGTTCTAGGGTACATGTGCACAACATGCAGGTTTGTTACATATTTATGCATGTGACATGTTGGTTTGCTGCACCCATCAACTCGTCAGCACCCATCAACTTGTCATTTACATCAGTTATAACCCCTAGTGCCATCCCTCCCCACTCCATCCTCGCCATAATAGGCCCCAGTGTGTGATGTTCCCCTTCCCATGTCCAAGTGATCTCATTGTCCAATTCCCACCTATGAGTGAGAACATGCGGTATTTGGTTTTCTGTTCTTGCGACAGTTTGCTGAGAATGATGGTTTCCAGCTGCACCCATGTCCCTACAAAGGACACGAACTCATCCTTTTTTATGGTTGCATAGTATTCCATGGTGTATATGTGTCACATTTTCTTAATCCAGTCTGTCACTGATGGACATTTGGATAGATTCCAAGTCTTTGCTATTGTGAATAGTGCCACAATAAACATACGTGTGCATGTGCCTTTATAGCAGCATGATTTATAATCCTTTGGGTATATACCCAGTAATGGGATGGCTGGGTCAAATGGTATTCCTAGATCTAGATTGTTGAGGAATCGTCATACTGTTTTCCACAATGGTTGAACTAGTTTACAATCCCACCAACAGTGTAAAAGTGTTCCTATTTCTCCACATCCTCTCCAGCACCTGTTGTTTCCTGACTTTTTAATGATCACCATTCTAACTGGTGTGAGATGGTATCTCATTGTGGTTTTGATTTGCATTTCTCTGATGGCCAGTGATGATGAGCATTTTTTCATGTGTCTGTTGAAACGTATGCATGCCTTGTTTTTGAGAAAATGTCTGTTCATATCCTTTACCCACTTTTGATGGGGTTGTTTGTTTTTCTTGTAATTTGGAGTTCTTTGTAGGTTTTGGATATTAGCCTGTTGTCAGATGGAGTAGATTGCAAGAATTTTTCTCCCATTCTGTAGGTTTCCATATTTCACTCTCATTGGTAGTTTCTTTTGCTTATTACTTAGAAGCTCTTTAGTTTAATTAGATCTCATTTGTCGGAGAATTTGGCTTTGTTGCCATTGCTTTTAGTGTTTTAGACCTTAAGAAGTCCTTGCCCATGCTTATGTCCTGAATGGTATTGCTTTGATTTTCTTCTGGGTTTTACAGTTTTAAGTCTAACATTTAAATTATCCTACCAATCATCTTGAATTTTCTACAAAGGTGTAAGGAAGGATCCAGTTTCATCTTTCTACCAATGGCTAGCCAGTTTTTCCAGCACCATTTATTAAATAGGGAATCCTTTCCCCATTTCCCCTTTTTGTCAGGTTTGTCAAAGACCAGATGGTTGTATATGTGTGGTCTTATTTCAGAGGGCTCTCTTCTTTTCTGTTGGTTTATATCTCTGTTTTGGTACCAATTACCATGCTGTTTTGATTACTGTAGCCTTGTAGTATAGTTTGAAGTCAGGTAGCATGATGCCTCCAGCTTTATTCTTTTTGCTTAGGATTGTCTTGGCAGTGCAGGCTCTTTTTGGTTCCATATGAACTTTAATGTAGTTTTTTCTAATTCTGTGAAGAAAGTCATTGGTAGCTTAATGAGGATGGCATTGAATCTATAAATTACCTTGGGCTTTGTGGTCATTTTCATGATATTGATTCTTCCTATCCATGAGCATGGAATCTTCTTCCATTTTTTTGTGTCCTCTTTTATTTCCTTGAGCAGTAGTTTGTAGTTCTCCTTGAAGAGGTCCTTCACATCCCTTGTAAGTTGGTTTCCTTGGTATTTTATTCTCTCTGAAGTAAATGTGAATGGGAGTTCGCTTATGATTTGGCTCTCAGTTTGTCTGTAATTGGTGTATAAGAATGCTTGTGATTTTTGCTCATTGATTTTATATCCTGAGACTTTGCTGAAGTTGCTTATCAGCTTAAGGAGATTTGGGGCTGAGATGATGGGGTTTTCTAAATATACAATCATGCCATCTGCAATCAGTGACAGTTTGACTTCCTCGTTTCCTAATTGAGTACACTTTATTTATTTTCCTTGCCTGATTGCCCTGGCCAGAAATTCCAACCCTACGTTGAATAGGAGTAGTGAGAGAGGGCATCCCTGTCTTGTGCCAGTTTTCAAGGGGAATAGTTCCAGTTTTTGCACATTCAGTATGATATTGGCTGTGGGTTTGTCATAAATAGCTCTTATTATTTTGAGATACGTTCCATCAATACCGAATTTATTGAGAGTTTTTAGCATGAAGGGCTGTTGAATTTTGTCAAAGGCCTTTTCTGCATCTATTGAGATAATCATGTGGTTTTTGTCTTGGTTCTGTTTATATGCTGGATTACATTTATTGATTTGTGTATGTTTAATGAGCCTTGCATTCCAGGGATGAAGCCCACTTGATCATGGTGGATAAGCTTTTTGATGTGCTGCTGAATTTGTTTAGCTAATATTTTATTGAGGATTTTGGCATCGATGTTCATCTGGGATATGGGTCTAAAATTCTCTTTTTTTCTTGTGTCTCTGCCAGGCTTTGGTAACAGGATGATTTTGACCTCATAATATGCGTTTGGAAGGATTCCCTCTTTTTCTATTGTTTGGGATAGGTTCAGAAGGAATGGTATCAGCTCCTCCTTGTACCTGTGGTAGAATTTGGCTGTGAATCCGTCTGGTCCTGGACTTCTTTTGGTTGGTAGGCTTTTAATTATTGTCCGAATTTCAGAGCCTGTTATTGGTCTATTCAGGAATTCAACTTCTTCCTGGTTTAGTTTTGGGAGCATGTATGTGTCTGGGAACTTATCCATTTCTACTAGGTTTTTTAGTTTATTTGCATAGAAGTGTTTAACAGTATTCTCTGATGGTAGTTTGTATTTCTGTGGGGTCGGTGGTGATATCCCCTTTATCATTTTTTATTGCATCTGTTTGATTCTTCTCTCTTTTCTTCTTCAGTAGTCTTGCTAGCGGTCTATCAATTTTGTTGATCTTTCCAAAAAACCAACTCCTGGCATCATTGATTTTTTGAAGGGTTTTTTGTGTCTCTATCTCCTTCAGTTCTGCTCTGATTTTAGTTGTTTCTTGCCTTCTACTAGCTTTTGAATGTGTTTGCTCTTGCTTCTCTAGTTCTTTTAATTGTGATGTTAGGGTGTCAATTTTAGATCTTTCCAGCTTTCTCTTGTGGGCATTTAGTGCTATAAATTTCCCTCTACACACTGCTTTAAATGTGTCGCAGACATTCTGGTATGTCATATCTTTGTTCTCATTGGTTTCAAAGAACATCTTTATTTCTGCCTTCATTTTGTTATATATCCAGTAGTCATTCAGGAGCAGGTTGTTCAGCTTCCATGTAGTTGAACGGTTTTGATTGAGTTTCTTAGTCCTGAGTTCTAGTTTGATTGCACTGTGGTCAGAGAGACAGTTTGTTATAATTTCTGTTCTTGTACATTTGCTGAGGAGTGCTTTACTTCCAACTATGTAGTTAATTTTGGAATAAGTGTGATGTGGTGCTGAGAAGAATGTATATTCTTTTGATTTGGGGTGGAGAGTTCTGTAGATGTCTATTAGATCCGCTTGGTGCAGAGTTGAGTTCAATTCCTGGATATCCTTGTTAACTTTCTGTCTCATTGATCTGTCTAATGTTGCCAGGGGGTGGTAAAGTCTCCCATTATTATTGTAAGGGAGTCTAAGTCTCTTTGTAAGTCTCTAAGAACTTGCTTTATGAATCTAGGTGCTCCTGTATTGGGTGCATATATATTTAGGATAGTTAGCTCTTCTTGTTGAATTGATCCCTTTACCGTTGTGTAATGGCCTTCTTTGTCTCTTTTGATCTTTGTTGCTTTAGAAGTCTGTTTTATCAGAGACTAGGATTGCAACTCCTGCCTTTTTTGTTTGTTTGTTTTCCATCTGCTTGATAGATCTTCCTCCATCCCTTTATTTTGAGCCTATGTGTGACTCTGCATGTGAGATGGGTCTCCTGAATACAGCAAACTGATGGGTCTTGACTCTTTATCCAATTTGCCAGTCTGCGTCTTTTAATTGGACCATTTAGCACATTTACATTTAAGGTTAATATTGTTATGTGTGATCTTGATCCTGTCATTATGATGTTAGCTGGTTATTTTTGATCGTTAGTTGATGCAGTTTCTTCCTAGCTTCAATGGTATTTACATTTTGGCATGCTTTTGCGGTGGCTGGTACTGGTTGTTCCTTTCCATGTTTAGTGCTTCCTTCATGAGCTCTTGTAGGGCAGGCTTTGTGGTGTCAAAATCTCTTAGCATTTGCTTGTCTGTAAAGGATTTTATTTCTCCTTCACTTATGAAACTTAGTTTGGCTGGATATGAAATTCTGGGTTGAAAATTCTTCTCTTTAAAAATGTTGAATATTGACCCCTACTCTCTTCTCACTTGTATATTTTCTGCCAAGAGATCTGCTGTTAGTCTTATGGGCTTCCCTTTGTGGTTAACCCGACCTCTCTCTCTCTGGCTGCCCTTAACATTTTTTCCTTCATTTCAAATTTGGTGAATCTGACAATTATGTGTCTTGGAGTTGCTCTTCTTGAGGAGTATCTTTGTGACATTCTCTATATTTCCTGAATTTGAATGTTGGCCTGTCTTCCTAGGTTGGGGAAGTTCTCCTGGATAATATCCTGCAGGGTGTTTTCCAACTGGTTCCATTCTCCCCGTCACTTTCACGCACACCAATCAGATGTAGAGTTGGTGTTTTCATATAGTCCTGAATTTCTTGGAGATTTTATTCATTTCTTTTTACTCTTTTTTTATCTAAGCTTCTCTTCTTGCTTCACTTCATTCATTTGATCTTGAAACTGTCACCCTTTCTTTCAGTTGATCGAGTCGGTTACTGAAGCTTGTGGATTTGTCACGTAGTTCTACTGTCACAGTTTTCATCTCTATCAGATTGTTTAAGGACTCTCTACATTGATTATTGTAGTTTAGTCATTCATCAAATCCTTTTTCAAGGTTTTTAGTTTCTTTGCGCTGAGTTCATACTTCCACCTTTAGCTCAGAGAAGTTTGATCGTCTGAAGCTGCCTTCTCTCAACTCATCAAAGTCGTTCTCCATCCAGGTTTTTTCCATTGCTGGTGAGGAGCTGCGTTCCTTTTGAGGGGGAGAGGCACTCTGATTTTTAGAATTTTCAGCTTTTCTGCACTGCTTTTTCCCCACCTTTGTGGTTTTATCTACCTTTGGTCTTTGATGATGGTGAAGTACAAATGGGGTTTTGGTGTGGATGTCCTTTCTGTTTGTTAGTTTTCCTTCTAACAATCAGGACCCTCAGCTTCAGGTCTGTTGGAGTTTACTTGAGGTCCACTCCAGACTGTGTTTGCCTGGGTATCAGCAGCGGAGGCTGCAGAAGATAGAATATTGCTGAACAGGAAGTGTTGCTGTCTGATTCTTGCTCTGGAAGCTCCGTCTCAGAGGTGTACCCAGCCGTGTGAGGTGTGAGGTGTCTGCACTTAGTGGGGGATGCACCTAGTGAGGGATGTCTCCCAGTCTGCACCTAGTGGGGGATGTCTCCCAGTTAGGCTACCCAGGGGTCAGGGACCCCCTTGAGTAGACAGTCTGTCCGTTCTCAGATCTCAAACTCTGTGCTGGAAGAACCACTACTCTCTTCAAAGCTGTCAGACAGGGATATTTACATCTGCAGAGGTTTCTGCTGCCTTTTGTTTGGCTATGCCATCTCCCCAGAGGTGGAGTTCACAGATTCGGGCAGGCCTTCTTGAGCTGCGGTGGGCTCCACCCTGTTTGAGCTTCCTGCCTGCTTTGTTTACCTACTTAAGCCTCAGCAATGGTGGGCGCCTTTCCCCAATCCTTGCTGCCACCTTGCAGTTAGATCTCAGACTGCTGTTGTAGCAATGAGAGAGACTCCACAGGCATGGGACCCTCGGAGCCAGGTGCGGGCTACTATCTCTTGGTGTGCCGTTTGCTAAGACCCTGTATTAGGGTGGGACTGACCCGATTTTCCAGGTGTTGTGTGTCACAGCTTCCCTTGGCTAGGAAAGGGAATTCCCTTCCCCCTTGCCCTTCCCAAGTAAGGCGATGCCTTGCCCTGCTTTCACTCTCGCTCATTGGGCTGCACCCACTATCCTGCACCCACTTTCCGACATGCCCCAGTGAGATGAACCCAGTACCTCAGTTGGAAATGCAGAAATCACCCATCTTCTGGTCTCTCATGCTGGGAGCTTGAGGCTGGAGCTGTTCCTATTTGGCCATCTTGGTGCCACTCCTGCTATACATATTCTGAATTCTATTTCTGTCATTTAAGCTGTCTCAGCCCAGTTAAGAACTCTTTCTGGAAAATTAGTGTGGTCATTTGGAAGAAATAAGACACTTTGGCTTTTTGAATTGACATTTCTTATACTGGTTCTTCTCATCTTTTTGGGCTGATGTTCCTTCAGTATTTGAAGTTTCTGTCTTTTGCATAACACGAGAAAAGCTACAGACCAATATTCCTGATGAACATAAATGCAAAAATTCTCGAAAAAATACCAGCTAACCAAATCCAAGAGTACATCAAAAAGGGAATACATCATAAACAAGTGAGTTTCATCCGAGGGATGCAGGGATGCTTTAACATACAGGTCAGTATATATGATACATCATAAAAGCAGAATTAAAAACAAAAATCATACGATCATCTAAATAGATATGAAAAAAGCATCTGATAAAATTCATCATCGCCTTATGATTAAAACCCTCAACAAAATAAATGTAGAAGACAGTTACCTGAAAGTAACAAAAGGCGTATATTACAAACCCACTGTCAACATCATACTAAATATGGAAAGTTGGAAATTATTCTTCCTGTGAAATGGAACAAGAAAAGAATGTTAAGTTTCACCACTTTTGTTAAACGTAGTACTGGAAATCCTCTTCAGAGCAATCAGACAAGAGAAAGAAATGAAGGGAATCAAAATTAGAAAATAGAAAATGAAACTATCACTGTTCACAGATGAAATTATTGTATACCTAGAAAATCCTAAAGACTCCACCACTGGACAATTAGATTTGATTAGTAAATTCAGTAGAGTCTCAGGTTACAAAACCAGTGTGCACAAATCAGTAGCACTGCTATACACCAACAACGACCAAGCTGAAAATCAAATCAAGAACTCAATCCATTTACAACAGGTACAAAAAATACCTAGGAATGTAACTTGACCAAGGAGGTGTTAGATCTCTGCAAGGAAAACTACAAAACACTGCTAAAAAATTTTATAGATAACAAAAGCAAATGGAAACACATTCCATGCTCATGGATGGAAAGAATCAATATTGTGAAAATAGCCATATTGCCCAAAGAAATCTACAGAATCAATGCAATTCTTATCAAAATACTGTCACCTTTCTTCACAGAACTAGAAAAAACGTCTTAAAATTCATATGTATCCAAAAAGGAACCCACCTAGCTAAACTAAGACTAAGCAAACAGAAAAATCTGGAAGTATCCCATTACCTTACTTGAAATTATACTACATGGCTATGGTTACCAAAACAGCATGATACTGGTATAAAAATCGGCACCTAAGCTAATTAAACAGAATAGAGAATCCAGAAATAAAGCCAAATACTTACAGTCAACTGATCTTTGACACAGCATACAAAAATATAAATTGAGAAAAGACCATGCCTTTCAATAAATGGTGCTGGGCATACTGGTAAGCCACATGTAGTAGAATAAAACTGGATTATCATCTGTGTTGGTTGATATTGAGTGTCAACTTCATTGGATTGAAGGATGTGAAGTATTATTCTTGGGCATGTCCATGAGAGTGTTGCCAAAGTCGATTAATGTTTGAGTTAGTGGACTAAAAAAGGCAGACCCACCCTCAATCTGGGTGGGCACAATCTAATCATCTGCCAATGCAGCCAGCACAAAAGCAGGTGGAAGAATGTGGAAAGATGAGACTGGTTTAGTCTTCTGGCCTATATTTTTCTCCCATGCTGGATGCTTCCTCCCCTTGAACATCACACTCCAAGTTCTTTAGCTTTGGGGCTTGGACTGGCTTCATAGCTCTTCAGCTTACAGACAGCCTATTGTGGGACCTTACCGTGTCATTTTATGAATTACTTCTTACTAAACTCCCCTTTATGTATATATCTGTCCTATTAGTTATGTTCCTCTAGAAAACTCTGACTAATACATATTTTGGTACTAGGAGTGGTTCTAGAGAAACAAAATATTAAGGATGGAGTTCTTTTGTCAGTTTTGGGGTTTCTGGATTTGGCTACTTAATATGATTAGACCCCAAAATGCTAAGGACTCTACTTCTAATAGTATGGAGAACACTGATAATCCTTGGTATGAACTATTTAGAGAGTTGTGCAAAATAAATCCATTTGTTAATCTTGATAAACTGCTCTTGAGAGGCAAGGAGTTTAGTGACTCTATACATAATACCTTTGACCATATGTGGAGATCCAAGGAATATAATGAAGTTGGTTGGTTTCTCCTAAGTTTCCTGGACAAAGTGATGAAAGAAAATAATGAATTCAAAAATTCCCATAGGAGACTTTAGCCCTAGGGGAGCTATAGGGCCTGAACTCTGCAGGGTCCGTTTGACACGAGCACCCCTTGGCCTACTGGCTTCTCCTGGGGCCCCAGCCTGGCTGTGTCCACTGAGGTGAAGTAACTCAGGATTGGAAAACCAAATATTGTATGTTCTCACTTAGAAGTGGGAGCTAAGCTATAAGAACGCAAAGGTATAACAATGATATAATGTACTCGGAGGGTGGTGAAGGATGGGAGAGGAGTGAGAGATGAAAGACTATATATTGAGTATGGTGTACACTGCTTGAGTGACTGGTGCACTAAAATTTAAGAAATCACCACTGAAGAACTTATCCATGTAACCAAAAACCACCTGTACCCCAAAAACAATTAAAGTAAGAAAAAAATATATATATATTTAAATTTTATCTTATTTGATGGCCTTGGTGTTTTGATTGCGGTATAAGTGGGTTCGGTTTACTGCCTTTTTTCCTGAAAGATTTTAGGAGACCAAGGCTCAGCTCAGGACTCCTGGACTGTGTGTTCTAACTCTGGGGAACTGGTATCTGGTCCTGGCTTTTATCTGTGACCTCGAGGTTAGGAACATGCTCTGCTGGAGGGGCCAAGGTGCTCCAGGACCACTGGTCACAACACTCTGATGAGTGGTGCCCGCCAAAGCACTTCATGGGCAGTGGCAGCGGGATTTGTCCTCGCTCGCACGTGCCGGCAGCAGCAGCAGAAGCAGCGTTGCTGGGTGTATGCTTCTTGGCTGCAGCAGGATATTAACGGGTGCTAGGGTGCGAACGTCTGTGGCAGTACAGCCTGGGGGCTGGGAGGCTCCCCCTGGTGACTGTGCACGCGTTAATGCCAGTGGTGGTGTTAGCATGTGGACGGGGTTCTGTTGGGTGCAGGATTCTGTGAGCCCTCTGTGCACCCTCACGCTGGTAGTGGTCACCGCTCCCGCCTAGGGGCAGGTCCCCTGTTTTCCAAGCCCAGTTTCCTGCTGGAGGCAGTGTTAGCAGAATGCTGGCGCGGGCAGATCTGGCGGCTCCATACCTGCCACTGCTCCAACGACAATGGTAGTGTGATGAGGGAAGTGGGGGGAGGTGCACTCATGCCCATAGCAATGGCACAGCAGAGTGCATGCGCACATGCGTGCTAGCAGAGAAAGGAGGGCTTGGTGCCCGCAAGCACACACGCACCAGCAAAGCGGTGTGGAGGGGTGGCCATGGGTGACTGACTGCAGTCAAAGTGGCACAGAGGAGTTTGCAATGGGGGAGGACGCAGGCTAGATGGTGCATGTCCGCTGGGGCCACTATGCTGGAGCACTCTGCCAGTCAGGCATGGTCTGCAAGTGCAGGAGGAATAATGTGAGCCCCCAGGAGACACCTAGGGGCTGCACTGCAAGCAGACACAGCCATGCTGGAGCCCCAGGAGCAGCCAGTAGACCGAGGGGTGCTCATGTCACACTGATCCTTTCTCATGGTCAAAACTGCCCTGCAGAGTTCAGGCCCTATAGTCCCCCTAAGGCTAATGCCTCCTGTGGGAGCAAGTTGAGCCTAGGGAGATGGATGTCTCTGACTGTGCCCCACTACAGACATTCCTGCACCAAACCCTTATGGGCTCCACACCAGCTGGAGTTCTGCACCTACCACGTATCTAAGCAGCTTTCTCTGACAACTTAAGTGTCTGTGGTAGTCGAGGGGTCTCCTCCTGATGAGGTTACAGAGGCCCCTGGCAAGAGCGATTTGCTCCTTGCCTGTTAAACTCACACCTTGCACAGGAGTCATTGGGAGCCAAGAATGATTCCAAGTGCTGGGTAATTCCCAGTAGGCCTTCCATCTTCCTCTGCCTTCATCTCAGACACTCTTTCTTTCCTCCCTCTGCTCTCGATGCCTTCCCTCTGAAGATCTGCTAAGAATGATACAGTCCTCCCAATGCCATGGGAGATGTTACCCCTGGTTGCCCCTAGTCAGCCATCTTGGGCAGAAATCTTTAATTTATTATAGACTATGGTCACCCTGTTCTCTTGAATTATATTTTTGTCTTTATAGTAGAAAGATTTATATTCCTTTGGGTATATACCCAGTAATGGGATTGCTGGGTCAAATGGTATTTCTTGTTCTAGATCCTTGAGGAATTGCCACACTGTCAACTTTGAACTAGTTTACATTCCCACCAACAGTGTTGCTATTTCTCCACAGTCTCACCAGCATCCATTGTTTCCTGACATTTTAATAACTGCCATTCTGACTGGCGTGAGATGGTATCTCATTGTGGTTTTGATTTGCATTTCTCTAATAATCAGTGATGATGAGACTTTTTTTTAAATTATACTTTAAGTTCTAGGGTACATGTACACAACGAGCAGGTTTGTTACATAGGTATACATGTGCCATGTTGGTTTGCTGCACCCATTAACTTGTCATTTACATTAGGTATTTCTCCTGATGCTATCCCTCCCCAAGACCCCCACCCCCTAACAGGCCCCAGTGTGTGATATTCTTCTCCCTGTGTCCACGTGTTCTCATTGTTCAACTCCTACTTATGAGTGAGAACATGCTGTGTTTTGTTTTCGGTTTCTGTGTTAGGTTGTTGAGAATGATGGTTTCCAGCTTCATTCATGTCCCTGAAAAGGACATAAACTCATTCTTTTTTATGGCTGCATAGTATTCCATGGTGTATATGTGCCACATTTTCTTTATCCAGTATATCATTGATGGACATTTGAGTTGGTTCCAAGTCTTTGCTATTGTGAATAGTGCTGAAATAAACATACATGTGCATGTGTCTTTATAGCAGCATGATTTATAATCTTTGAGTATGTACCCAGTAATGGGATTGCTAGGTCAAATGGTATTTCTAGTTGTAGATCCTTGAGGAATCACCACACTGTCTTCCACAATGGTTGAACTAATTTATACTCCCGTCAACAGTGTAAAAGCACTCTTATTACTCCACATCCTTTCCAGCATCTGTTGTTTCCAGACTTTTTAATGATCACCATTCTAACTGGTGTGAGATGGTTTCTCATTGTGGTTTTGATTTGCATTTTTCTGATGACCAGTGATGATGAGCATTTTTTCATATGTCTTTTGGCTGCATAAATGTCTTCTTTTGAGAAGTGTCTGTTTGTATCTTTTGCCCACTTTTTGATGGGGTTGTTTTTAATTAATTAATTAATTTAATTAATTTATTTGTAAATTTGTTTATGTTCTTTGTAGATTTGTGGTATTAGCCTTTTGTCAGACGGGTAGATTGCAAAAATTTTCTCCCATTCTGTAGATTGCCTGTTCACTTTGATGATAGTTTCTTTTACTGTGCAGAAGCTTTTTAGTTTAATTAGATCCCATTTGTCTATCTTGGCTTTTGTTGCCATTGGTTTTCATGTTCTAGTCATGAAGTCTTTTCCCATGCCTATGTCCTGAATGGTATTGCCTAGGTTTTCTTCTAGGGTTTTTATGGTTTTAGGTCTTACATTTAAGTCTTTAATCCATCTTGAGTTAATTTTTGTAGAAGTGTAAAAAGGGGATCCAATTTCAGCTTTCTACATATGATTAGCCAGTTTTCCCAACACCATTTATTAAACAGGGAATCCTTTCCCCATTGCTTGTTTTTGTCAAAGACCAGATGGTTGTAGATGTGTGGTGTTATTTCTGAGGCCTCTGTTCTGTTCCATTAGTGTATATATCTGTCTTGGTACCAGTACCATGCTGTTTAGGTTACTGTAGCTTTGTAGTATAGTTTGAAGTCAGGTAGTGTGATGCTTCCAGCTTTGTTCTTTTGGCTTAGGATTGCCTTGGCTATGTGGGCTCATTTTTGGTTCCATATGAACTTTAGTTTTTTCCAATTCTGTGAAGAAAGCCATTGGTAGCTTGATAGGGATTGTACTGACTCTACAAATTACCTTGGGCAGTATGGCCATTTTCAGGATATCGATTCTTCCTATCCATGAGCATGGAATATTCTTCCATCTTTTTGTGTCCTCTTTTATTTCGTTGAGAAGTAGTTTATAGTTCTCATTGAAGGGGTCCTTCACATCCCTTGTAGTTGGATTCCTAGGTATTTTATTGTCTTTGTAGTACTTGTGAATGTGAGTTCACCCATGATTTGACTGTTTGTCTGTTCTTGGTGTATAGGAATGCACGATTTTTGCACATTGGGTTTGTATCCTGAGATTTTGCTGAAGTTACTTATCAGCTTAAGGAGATTTTGGGATGAGAGGATGGGATTTTTAAAATATACAGTCATGTCATCTGCAAAAGAGGCAATTTTACTTTCTCTTTTCTTAATTGAATACCCTTTATTTCTTTCTCTTGCCTGATTGCCCTGGCCGAACTTCTAATACTATGTTGAATATGAGTGGTGAGAGAGGGTACCTTTGTCTTCTGCCAGGTTTTGAAGGAAATACTTCTAGTTTTTGCCCATTCAGTATGATATTGGCTATGGGTTTGTCATAAATAGCTCTTATTATTTTCAGATCTGTTCCATCAATACCTAGTTTATTGAGAGTTTTTAGCATAAAAGGCTGTTTAATTTTGTCAAAGGCCTTTTCTGCATCTATTGAGATAATCATGTGGTTTTTTCATTGGTTCTGTTTATGTGATGGATTACATTTATTGATTTGCATATGTTGAACCAGCCTTGCATCCCCAGGATGAAGCTGACTTGATTGTGGTGAATAAGCTTTCGATGTGCTGCTGGATTCTGTTTGCCAGTATTTTATTGAGAATTTTCCCATCGATGTTCATCAGGGATATTGGCCTTAAATTCTCTCTTTTTTTGTTGTGTCTCTGCCAGAATTTGGTATCAAGATGATGCTGGCCTCATAAAATGAGTTAGGGAGAATTCCCTCTTTTTCCATTGATTGGAATAGTTTCAGAAGGAATGGTACCAGCTCCTCCTTGTACCTCTGGTAGAATTCGGCTGTGAATTCACCTGGTCCTGGATTTCTTTGCTTGGTAGGCTATTAATTATTGCCTCAATTTCAGAACCTGTTATTGGCCTATTCAGAGATTCAGCTTCTCTCTTGTTTAGTCTTGGGAGGGTGTATGTGTCCAGGAATTTATCCATTTATTCTAGATTTTCTAGCTTACTTGCATAGACATGTTTATAGCATTCTCTGATGGTAACTTGTATTTCTGTGGGTCGGTGGTGATATCCCCTTTATCATTTTCTAGTGTGTCTGTTTTATTCTTATCTCTTTTCTTCTTTACTAGTCTGGCTAACTGTCTATCTGCTTTGTTGATCTTTTCAAAAAAACAGCTCCTGGATTCATGGATTTTTTGAAGAGTTTTTTTGTGTCTCTGTCTCCTTCAGTTCTTCTCTGATATTAGTTATTTCTTGTCTTCTGCTACCTTTTGAATTTGTTTTCTCTTGCTCCTCTAGTTCTTTTAATTGTGACGTTATGGTGTCAATTTTAGATCTTTCCTGCTTTTTATTGTGGCCATTTAGTGCTATAAATTTCTCTCTACACACTTGTTTAAATATGTCCCAGAGATTCTGGTACATTGTTTCTTTGTTCTTATTGGTTTCAAAGAACATCTTTATTTCTGCCTTCATTTCATTATTGACTCAGTATTCATTCAGGGGCAGGTTGTTCAGTTTTCATGTAGTTGTGTGATTTTGAGTGAGTTTCTTAATTCTGAGTTCTAATTTGATGGCACTGTGTTCTGAGAGACAGTATGTTGTGATTTTTGTTCTTTTACATTTGCTGAGGAGTGTTTTACTTCCAATTATTTGGTCAGTTTTAGAATATTTGTGATGTGGTTCTGAGAATGTATATTCTGTTGATTTGGGGTGGAGAGTTCTGTAGATGTATATTAGGTCATCTTGGTCCAGAGCTGAGTTCAAGTCCTGGATATCCTTATTAATTTTCTGTCATGTTGATCTGTCTAAAATTGACAGTAGGATGTTAAAGTCTCCCATTATTATAGTATGGGAGTCTCAGTTTCTTTGTAGGTATCTAAAAACTTGCTTTATGTATCTGGGTGCTCCTGTATTGGGTGCGTATATTTAGGATAGTTAGCTTTTGTTGTTGAATTGATCCCTTTACCATTATGTAGTGGCCTTCTTTGTCTCTTTTGATCTTTGTTGGTTTAAAGTCTGTTTTATCAGAGACCAGGATTTCAACCCCTGCTTTTTTTTCCCTTTACATTTGCTTGGTAGATCTTCCTCCATCCCTTTATTTTGAGCCTATGTGTGTCTTTGCACATGAGGTGGGTCTGTTGAATACAGCACACCAATGGGTCTTGACTCTTTATCTAATTTGCCTGTCTGTGTCTTTTAATTGGGGCATTTATCCCATTTACATTTAAAGTTCATATGTTATGTGTGAATTTGATTCTGTCATTATGTTGCTAGCTGGTTATTTTGCCGTTAATTGATGCAGTTTCTTCATAGCATCAATAGTCAATACAATTTGGCATGTTTTTGCAGTGGCTGATACCGGTTGTTCCTTTACATGTTTAGTGCTTCCTTCATGATCTCTTGTAGGGCACGCCTGGTGGTGACAAAATCTCTCAGCATTTGCTTTTCTGTAAAGGATTTTATTTCTCCTTCACTTATGAAGCTTAGTTTGGTTGGATATGAAATTCTGCCTTGAAAATTCTTTTTTTAAAGGATGTTATATACCGGCCCCCTTTCTCTTCTGGCTTGTAGGGTTTCTGCAGAGAGATCTGCTGTTAGTCTGATGGGCTTCCCTTTGCGGGTATCCTGACCTTTCCCTGTGGCTGTGCTTTATATGTTTTCCCTCATTTTGACCTTGGTGTAGCTGACAATTATGTGTCTTGGGGTTGCTCTTCTCAAGGAGTATCTTTGTGGTGTTCTCTGTATTTCATGAGTTTGAATGTTGGCCTGTCTTGCTAGGTTGGGGACGTTCTCCTGGATAATATCCTGAACAGTGTTTTCCAAGTTGGTTCCATTCTCCCCATCACTTTCAGGTACACCAATCAAACTTAGATTTGGCCTTTAACATAGTCCCATATTTCTTGGAGGGTTTGTTCATTTCTTTTTACTCTTTTTTTGCTAATCTTGTCTTCTCACTTTATTTCATTAATTTGATCTTCAATCCCTGATATCTTTTATTCTGCTTGATCAAATTGGCTATCGAAACTTGTGTATGCTTCATGAAGTTCTCGTATTGTGTTTTTCATCTCCATCAGGTCATGTAAGGTCTTCTCTACAGTTGTTATTCTAGTTAGCCATTTTTCTAATCTTTTTTCAAGGTTTTTAGCTTCCTTGCAATGGGTTAGAAAATGCTCCTTTAACCTGGAGAAGTTTATTATTATCGACCTTCTGAAGCCTACTTCTGTCAACTCATCAAACTCATTCTTGATCCAGTTTTGTTCCCTTGCTGGCAAAGAGTTGTGTTCCTTCGGAGGAGAAGAGTCATTCTGGTTTTTGGAATTTTCAGCCTTTCTGCTATGGTTTCTCTCTATCTTTGGGGTTCCATATACCTTCGGTCTTTGATGTTGCTGATCCATGGATGGGGTTTTTGTGTGGATGTTGTTGTTGTTGTTGTTGATGTTGATGCTATTCCTTTCTGTTTGTTAGTTTTCCTTCTAACAGATAGGCCTCTCAGCTGCAGGTCTGTTGGAGTTTGCTGGAGGTCCGCTCCAGACCCTGTTTGCCTGGGTATCACCAGGAGGGGCTGCAGAACAGCGAATATTGCTGCCTAATCCTTCCTCTGGTAGCTTTTTCCCAGAGAGACACCCACCTGTATGAGGTGTCTCTCAGCCCCTACTGGGAAGTGTCTCCCAGTCAGCTACACTAGGGTCAGGTACCCACTTGAGGAGGCAGTCTGTCCATTATCAGAGCTTGAACACCATGCTTGGAGAACCACTGCTCTCTTCAGAGCTGTCAGACAGGGATGGTTATGTCTGCAGAAGCTGTTTGCTGCCTTTTGTTCAGATATGCCCTGCCCCCAGAGGTGGAATCTAGAGAGGCAGTAGGCCTTGCTGAGCTGTAGTGGGCTCTGACCAGTTAGAGCTTCCCTGCCACTTTTTTTTTGCATTGTGAGAATAGAACTGTCTACTCAAGCCTCAGCAATGGCTGACATCCCTCCCCTCACCAAACTCCAGCGTCCCAGGTCAATCTCAGACTGCTTCACTAGCAGTGAGGAAGGCTTTGAGGGTGTGGGACCTCCTGAGCCAGGCATGGCAGGGTATCTCCTGATTTACCAGTTGCAAAGACCATGGGAAAAGCACAGTATTTGGACAGGAGTGTACTGTATCTCCAGGTACAGTCACTCAAGGCTTTCCTTGGCTTGGAATGGGAAATCCCCTGGACACTTGCACTTCCCTGGTGAGGTGACACCTTGCCCTGCTTCATCTCACCCTCTGTGGATTGCACCCACTGTCCAACCAGTCCCAATGTCATGAACCAGGTACCTCAGTTGGAAATGCAGAATTCACCCATCTTCTTCATTGATCTTACTGGGAGCTGTAGACCAGAGCTGTTCCTATTCGGCCATCTTGGAAGTGACTCCAATGATGAGATTTTTTTCATATGTTTGTTGGCCACATAAATGTCTTCATTTTTATTAAAAAAAAAAAAACCTGGGATACATGTGCAGAATGTATAGGTTTGTTACATAGGTATACATGTGCCATGGTGGTTTGCTGCAACTACTGACCAATCCTCTAAGTTCCCTCCCCTCAACCCCACTCCCGTACAGGCCCTGGTGTGGGCTGTTCCCCTCTCTGTGTCTATGTATTGTCAATGTTCAACTTCTACTTATGAGTGAGCACATGCTGTGCTTGGTTTCCTGTTCCTATGTTAGTTTGCTGAGGATGTTGCCTTCCAGCTTCATCCATGTCCCTGCAAAGGACGTTATTTCATTCTTGTTTATGCCTGCATAGTATTTCATGGTGTATGTGTACCACATTCTCTTTATCCAGTCTATCATTGATGAGTATTTGGGTTGCCTCCATATCTTTGGTATTGTAAATAGTGCTGCATGAAACATTCATGTGCATGTGTCTTTATAGTAGAATGATTTAATTCCTTTGGGTATATACCCAGTAATGGAATTGCTCAGCCAAATTGTATTTCTGGTTCTAGATCCTTGAGGAATCAGCACAATGTCTTCCGCAATGGTTGAACTAATTTACAGTCCCACCAATAGTGTAAAAGTGTCCCTATTTCTCCACAGCTTTGCAAGCATCTATTGTTTCCTGACTTTTTAATAATTACCACTCTACCTGGCATGAGATGGCATCTCATTGTGGTTTTTTATTGAGATAATCATTGTGGATTGATGTGCATTTATGTGATGATCAGTGATGTTGAGCTTTTTTATATGTTCATTGGCCATGTAAATGTCTTCTTTAGAGAAACATCTGTTCATATCCTTTGCCCATTTTTTGATGAGGTTGTTTGTTTTTTCTTATAAATATGTTTAAGTTTATTGCCTATTCTGGATATTAGACCTTTGTCAGATTGATAGATTGCAAACATTTTCTCCTATTCTGTAGGTTGCCTGTTCACTCTGATGATAGTTTTGTTGTTGTTGTTGTTGTTTGTTTTTTTGCTGTGCAGAAGCTCTTCAGTTTAATTAGATTCCATTTGTCAATTTTGGCTTTTGTTGCCATAGCTTTTGGCGTTTTAGTTGTAAAGTCTTTGACCATGTCTATGTCCTGACTGGTATTGCCTAGGTTTTCTTCTAGGGATTTCATGGTCCTGGGGTTTACATTTAAGTCTTTAACCCATCTTGAGTTAATTTTTTATAAGGTGTAAGGAAGGGGTCAAGTTTCAGATTTCTGCATACTGCTAGCCAGTTTTTCTGGTACTATTCATTAAATAGAGAATGATTTCCCCATTGCTTGCTTTTTTTCAGGTTTGTCAATGATCAGATGGTTGTGGATGTGTGGTATTATTTCTGAGGCCTCTGGGATGCAAGACTGGTTCAAAGTATGCAAGTCAGTAAACCTAATCCATCACATAAATAGAACCAACGACAAAAGCCACATGATTATCTCAATAGATGCAGAAAAGGCCTTAGACAAAATTCAACACCTCTTTATACTAAAAACTCTCAATAAAGTAGGTATTGATGAAAGGTATCTCAAAATAATAAAAGCTATTTATGACAAACCCACAGCCAGTATCATAGTGAATGGACAAAAACTGGAGACATTTTCTTTGAAAATCGGCACAAGACAAGGATACCCTCTCTCACTACTCCTATTCAATATGGTATTTGAAGTTGTTTGTTCTTGCTTATTTAGTTCCTTGTTTTGTTTTTTGTTTGTTTGTTTGTTTTTTTTTGACAGAGTTTCACTCTTGTCACCCAGACTGGAGTGCAATGGCACAATCTTAGCTTACTGCTACCTTCACCTCCCGGTTTCAAGTGATTCTTCTGCCTCATCCTCCCGGGTAGCTGGGATTGCAGGTGTGCACCACCATGCCTGGCTAATTTTTTTGTATTATTAGTTGAGATTGGGTTTCACTATGTTGGCCAGGCTTGTCTCTAACTCCTGACTTCAGGTGATCCACCCACCTCAGACTCGAAAAGTGCTGGGATTAGAGGCGTGAGCCACCTTACCAGGCCTCTTTATTTTTTTCAGTTGTGATGTTAGGGTGTCAATTTGAGATTTTTTTTTCTCGAGATGGAGTCTTGCTCTGTCACCCAGGTTGGAGTGCAATGGCATGATCTCGGCTCACTGCAACCTCCACTTCCTGGGTTCAAGTGATTCTCCTGCCTCAGACTCCTGAGTAGCTGGGATTACAAGTGCACACCACTATGCCCTGCTCTTTTTTTTTTTTTTGTATTTTTAGTAGAGACACGGTTTCACCATGTTGGCCAGGCTGGTCTTAAACTCCTGACCTCGTGATCCATCCACCTCAGCCTCCCAAAGTACTGGGATTACAGGTGTGAGCCACCATGCCTGGCTGTTTTGAGATCTTTCCAGTTTTCTGATGTGGGCATTTATTGCTATAAATTTTACTCTTAATACTGCTTTAGCAGTGTCCCAATGATTCTGGTATGTTGTCTCTTTGTTCTCATTGATTTCAAATAACTTCTTGATTTCTGCCTTAATTTCGCTATTTACACAGGAGTCATTCAGGAGTAGGTTGTTCAGTTTCCATGTTGTTGTGCGGTTTTGAGTGAGTTTGATTGCACTGTGGTTGAGGGACTGTTTGTTATGATTTCAGTTCTCTTGCATTTGCTGAGGAGTGTTTTACCTTCAATTATTTGGTCAATTTAGAATAAGTGCCACATAACACTTAGAAGAATGTACATTCTGTTGATTTGGGGTGGAGAGTTCTGTAGATGTCTATTATGTCCTCTTGATCCAGAGTTGAGTTTAAGTTCTGAATATTCTTGTTAATTTTCTTTCCCGTTGATCTGTCTAATATTGACAGTGGAGTGTTAAAGTCTTCCACTATTATTGGTGGAAGTATAGTTCTCTTCGTAGTTCTCTAAGAACTACATGAATCTGGGTTCTCCAATGTTGGGTGCATATATATTTAGGATTGCTAGCTCTTCTTGTGTGTTGATCCCTTTACCATTATGTAATTATCTAGTTTGTCTTTTTTGATCTTTGTTTGTTTAAAGTCTCTTTCATCAGAGACTAGGATTGCAGCCTCTGCTTTTTGCTTTCCATTTGCTTCATAAATATTCCTCCATCCCTTTATTTTGTGTCTTTGCACATGTGATGGGTCTCCCGAATACAGGACACTAATGGGTTTAGATTCTTTATCCAATTTGACAGTCTGTGCTTTTAATTGGGACCTTTAACCTATTTACATTTAAGGTTAATATTGGTAAGTGTGAATTTGGTATGGTCATTATGATGCTAGCTGGTTATTTTGCACATTATTTGTTGCAGTTTCTTCATAATGTCATCGGTTTTGATATTTTGGTGTGTTTTTGCAGTGACTGGTACTGGTTTTCTCTTTCCATATTTAGTGCTTCCTTCAGGTTCTGTTGCAGGGCAGGCCTGGTGGTAACAAAATCTTTTAGCTGTCACTGAAGCTGTGACTGCAGCCACCTTTCCTCCCAGGTGCTCTGTCCCAGGAAGATTAGAGTTTTATCTGTAAGCCCCTGGCTGCATTTCCTGCAGAGATGCCCTGCCCAGTGAGGAGAAATCTAGAGACGATTTTCTGCAAAGGATTTTATTTTTTCTTTGCTTACAAAACTTAATTTAGCTAAATATGAAATTCTGGGTTGAAAATTCTTTTTTTAAGAATGTTGGATATTGGTCCCCCACTATCTTCTGGCTTGTCGGATTTCTGCTAAGAGATACGCTCTTATTCTGATGGTCTTTTCTTTGTAGGTGACCTGACCTTTCTCTCTGGCTGCCCTTAACATTTTTTTCTTCATTTCATCCTTGGAGAATCTGATGATTATGTGTCGTGGGGTTGATATTCTTGTGGAGTATCTTAGTGGTGTTCTGTATATTTTCTGAATTTGAATGTTGGTCTGTCTTGCTAGGTTGGGGAAGTTCTCTTGTATAATATCCTGATGTGTGTTATCCAGCTTGGTTCCATTCTCCCCATTACTTTAAGGCACACCAATCAGTTGTAGGTTTGGTGTTTTCACATAGTCCTCTATTTCTTGTAGACTTTGTTCATTCCTTTTTTCTCTCTCTCTCTCTAATCTTGTCTGCATGCCTTATTTCAGCAAGGTAGACATCAATCTCTGATGTTATTTCTTCCACTTGCTCAATTTGCCTGTTTATACTTGTGTATGCTTCACGATGTTCTCATGCTGTGTTTTTGAGCTCCATCACGTTATTTATGTTCCCCTCTAAACTGGTTATTCAATTAGCAGTTCCTGTAACCTTTTTTCAAGGTTCTTAGCTTTCTTGCGTTGGGTTAGAACATGCTACTTTAGCTCAGAGTATGTTGTTATTCCCACCTTCAGTAGCCTACTTCTGTCAATTCATCAATCTCATTATCCGTCCAGTTTTGCACCCTTGCTGAAGAGGTGTTGCGATCCTTTGGAGGAGAAGAGGCATTCTGGCTTTTGGAATGTTCAGCGATTTTCCTCTTTTCTTTTTCTCATCTTCTTGGATTTATTTATCTTTGATCTTTGAGTCCTACTACCCTTGGATGGGTTTTTCTGAGTAGTCTTTTTGTTGATGTTACTGTTGCTTTCTGTTTGTTAGTTTTTCTTCTAACAGTCAGACCTCTCTTCTGCATGTCTGCTGCAATTTGCTGGAGGTTTACTCCAGACCCTGTTCACCTGGGTATCACCAGCGGAGGCTACAGAACAACAAAGATTGCTGCCTGCTCCTTCCTCTGGAAGCTTCTTCCTAGAGGGGCACTGTCCTGATGCCAGCTGGAACTCTCCTGTATGAGGTGTCTGTCAACCCCTGTTGAGAGGTATCTCCAAGCCAGGAGATGTGAGGTTCAGAAACCCACTTGAGAAGGAGTCTGTCCCTTAATAGAGCTGATGTACTGTGCTGGGAGAATTCCCCTTTTCAGGATCAGCTGCTCTCTTTATTGCTGGCAGGCAGAAAAGATTAAGCTCACTGAATCTGTGACTGCAGCCACCTTTCCTCCCAAGTGCTCTGTCGCAGGAAGATGAGAGTTTTATCTGTAAGCCCCTGGCTGGTGTTGCTGTGTTTCCTGCAGAGATGCCCAGCCCAGTGAGGAGTAATCTAGAGAAGCAGTCTCACCACAGCTGCTTTTCCATGCAGTGGTAGATTCCACCCAGTCCAAACCTCCCAGTCTCCTTAGCACCATCAGGGGAAAACTACTTACTAAAGCCTCAGTAATGACAGTCACCTCTCCCCCCACCAAGCTTCAGTGTCCCAGATCGACTCCAGACTGCTGTGCTGGCAGTGAGAATTTCAAACCAGTGGTTCTTAGCTTGCTGGGCTCTGTGGAGTGGAATTTGCTGAGCAGGACCACTCGGCTCACTGGCTTCAGCCCACTTTACAGGTGAGTGGATAGTTCTCCTGGCTCTCTGGAGTTCAAGGTGCTGTTGGAGTATAAAAGGACCCTGATGCTCTTGCCAGGCATCCTCATGGAAGTGACATCGTCTTTAAACCCTGCGTGGCAATCCCTGATGCACTGCCGTGATGCCCAGGGAAGACACGGCGACCTGGAAGTCCAACTACTTCCTTAAGATCATCCAACTATTGGATGATTATCCGAAATGTTTCATCGTGGGAGCAGACAATGTGGGCTCCAAGCAGATGCAGCAGATTCCACATGTCCCTTTGCGGGAAGGCCGTGGTGCTGATGGGCAAGAACACCATGATGCAGTTTCCCACCTCTGGAGAAACTGCTGTCTCATATCCGGGGAAATGTGGACTTTGTGTTCACCAAGGAGGACCTCACTGAGATCAGGTACATGTTGCTGGCCAATAAGGTGCCAGCTGCTGCCCATGCTAGTGCCATTGCCCCATGTGAAGTCACTGTGCCAGCCCAGAACACTGGACTTGGGCCTAAGAAGATCTCCTTTTTCCAGGCTTTAGGTATCACCACTAAAATCTCCAGGAGCACCATTGAAATCCTGAGTGATGTGCAGCTGATCAAGACTGGAGACAAAGTGGGAGCCAGCGAAACCACATTGCTGAACATGCTCAACATCTCCCCCTTCTCCTTTGGGCTGGTCATCCAGCAGGTGTTCAACAATGGCAGCATCTACAATTCTGAAGTGCTTGACATCAGAGGAAACTCTGCATTCTCGCTTCCTGGAGGGTGTCCGCAATGTTGCCAGTGTCTGTCTGCAGATTGGCTACGGAACTGTCGCATCAGTACCCCATTCTATCATCAACGGGTACAAACGAGTCCTGGCCTTGTCTGTGGAGACGGATTACACCTTCCCACTTGCTGAAAAGATCAAGGCCTTTTTGGCTGATCCATCTGCCTGTGGCTGCTGCCCCGTGGCCGCTGCCACCATGGCTGAGATGATATGAATTTATCTCTTGACTAATCACCACAAAGCAACCAACTGAAATAGCCTTTATTTGCAAAACAAGGAAAATAAAGGCTTACTTCTAAAAAAAAAAAAAAAAAAAAGAACCCTGATGCTTGGTGCCCGCCCAACAGCTCCCAGTTTTGTGCTTGGAAACCCAGGGCCCCAGTGTGGTGTAGGGCTCATGTGGGAATCTGACCTGCAGATTGCAAAAACCATGGGGAAAGTGTAGTGCCCAGGATGGGTAGCACAGTTCCTCATCACTTCCTTTGGCTGGGGGAGGGAGATCCCCTCACTCCATGCCATTCCTGGGTGAAGTGACGCTCCACCCTGCTTTTGCTCACTCTCCATGGATTGTACCCACTGCCTAACCAGTCCCAGTGAGATGAACTGGATACCTCAATTGGAAATGCAGAATCACCTATTTTCTACATTGTTCTCACTGGGAGCTGCAGACCAGCGCTGCTTCTATTTGGCCATCTTGGCCCCTCCACCACTCCTTATCATTACATAGTAACTTTTTTTGGGTCTATTCTTGCGATTTTTGTCTTGGATTCTATTTTGTCTGATAGAAGTATAGCTACTTCTGCTCTTTCTTGTTGTCTATTTTCATGGAATATATTTTCACATCCATTTATTTTTAGTCTATGTGTGTCTTTATATGTGAAATGTGTTTCCTGTAGGCAAGGCGTCAATGGGTCCTGTTTTTTCATCCATTCAGTCACTCTATGTCTTTTGATTGTAGCGTTTAGTTCATTTACATTCAATAATTGTATTGATAAGTAAAGACTTACTCTTGAAAATTTGACATTCGATTTTTGTTGTTCTTGTTGTTGTTGTTTTGTGGTGTTCTCTTCTTTTTTAATTTCCTTCCTGTCTTATTTTAGGGAAGGTAATTTTCTCTGGGGATGTAATTTAGTTTCTTGGGTTTTTTTATTTTTATTTTTTGTGCATCTGTTGTATTTTTTTTTGTTTTAGGTTACCATGAGTCTTGCAAATTATAACCCAGTGTTATTTATTTATTTATTTATTATTATATTTTAAGTTCTAGGGTACATGTGCATAACGTGCAGGTTTGTTACATACATATACTTGTGCCATGTTGGTGTGCTGCACCCATCAACTCGTCAGCACCCATCAACTCGTCATTTACATCAGGTATAACTCCTAATGTAACTCCTTCCTGCACCCTCCCCATAATAGGCCCTGCAGTGTGTGATGTCCCCTTCCCAAGTCCAAGGATTCACTGTTCAGTTCTCACCTATGAGAGTATGTTCACCATGCAGTGTTTGGTTTTCTGTCTCTTTTGACAGCTCTTGCTAAGAATGATGGTTTTAGCTGCATCCATGTCCCTACAAAGGACACAAACTCATCCCCTTTTACATGTATATATCTCATGGTGTATATGTGCCACATTTTCTTAATCCAGTCTGTCACTGATGGTCATTTGGCTGATCTCCAAGTTCTTTGCTTACGTAAATAGTGCCAAGAAATGAACATACGCGGTGCATGTGTCTTTATAGCAGCATGATTTATAATCCTTTGGCATACACCGGTAATGGATGGTTGGGTCATATGGTACATCTAGCTCTAGATCCTTGAGGAATCGCCATACCGTTTTCCCCATAATGGTTGAACTAGTTTACAATCCCACCAACAGTGCGGTAAAGTGCCCGTATTTCAAATCCTTCCAGCACCTGTTGTTTCCTGACTTTTCACGATCGCTATTCTAACTGGTGGCATGGCATTCACAGGCTCTTTGATTTCACTTCTCTGATGGCCAGTGATGCATTGTGAGCATTTTTTCATGTGTCTGTTGGCTGTATGCATAAGTTCCTCTTTTGAGAACTGTCTGTTCATATCCTTTGCCCACTTTTTGATGGGGTTGTTTTGTTTTTAAATTTGTTTAGAGTCTTCTAGGTTCTGGATATTAGCCTTTTGTCAGATGAGTAGATTTCGTAAAATGTTCTCCACCTGTGGCTACTGTCTGTTCACTCTGATGGTAGTTTCCTTTTGCTGTAAAGCTCTTTAGTTTAATGAGATCCCATTTGTCAATTTTGGCTTTTTGCTGCTGTTGCTTTGGTGTTTTAGGACATGAAGTCTCTTTGCCCATGCCTATGTCCTTGAAATGGTACTACTCTAGGTTTTCTTCTAGGATTTTTATGGTATTAGGTCTAATATTTAAGTCTCTAACTCCATCTTGAATTCATTTTCAGATAAGGAGTAAGGAAAGGATCCGCTCTGTAGCTTTCTACTATGGTTGTACCAATTTTCCCAGCACCATTTATATTAAATAAGGAATCCTTTCCCTATTTCTTGTTTCCCAGGTTTGTCAAAGATCAGATGCATGTAGATGTGTGGTATTATTTCTGGAGGACTCTTGTTCTGTTCCATTGGTCTATATCTCTTGTTTTGGTACCAGTACTATGCTGTTTTAGTTACTGTAGCCTTGTAGCATAGTTTGGAAGTCGTGGTAGCTGATGCCTCCAGCTTTGTTCTTTACCTAGGGATTGTCTTGGAGATGTGGCTCTTTCTGGTTCCATATGAACTTTAAAGCAGTTTTTCCACCTGTGAAGAACTCATTGGTATCTTGATGGGGATGGCATTGAATCTATAAATAACCAAGTAGTATGGCCATTTTCACAATATTGGATTTCTTCCTATCCATGAGCATGGTATGTTCTTCCATTTGTTTGTGTCCCTTTTATTTCACTGAGCAGTGCTTTGTAGTTCCCCCTCCTTTGAAGAGGTCCTTACATCCCTTGTAAGTTGATTCCTAGGTATTTGATCTTCTTTAGCTAAATTGTGAATGGAAGTTCATTCATGATTTGGCCTCTGTTTGTCTGTTACTGGTGTATAAGAATGCTTGTGATTTTGCACATTAATTTTGTATCCTGAGATTCTTTTCTGAAGTTGCTTATCAGCTAAGGAGATTTTTAGACTGAGACAATGGGGTTTTCTAAATATATAACAACGCCAATCTGCAAACAGGGACAATTTGATTCTTTTCTTTTCCTAACTGAATACCTCTTGATTTCTCTTGCCTGATTGCCCTAGCCAGAACTTCCAACACTCATGTTGAATAGGAGGGTGAGAGAGGGCATCCCTGTCTTGTGCCAGATTTCAAAGGGAATTTTTCCAGTTTTGCCTCCATTCAGTATGATATTGGCTGGGGTTTGTCATAAATAGCTCTTATTATTTTGATGTAATGCCCATCAATACCCTAATTTATTGAGCGCTTTTAGCATGAAGGGCTGCTGAATTTTGTCGTTTCCTTTTCTGCATCTATTGAGATAATCATGTGGTTCTTGTCTTTGGTTCTATTTGTATGCTGGATATGTTTATTGATTTTATGTATCGTTGAACCAGCTTGCATCCCAGGGATGAAGCCCAATTTGATCATGGTGGTGGATTAGCTTTTGATGTGCTGCTGAACTGGCTTGCCAGTATTTCCTTATTGCGATTTTTGCATCGATGTTCATCAGGATATTGGTCTAGTAAATTTTTGTTGTATCTCTGCCAGGCTTTGGTATCACGATGATGTTGGCCTCATCAAATGAGTTAGGGAGGATTCCCTCTTTTTCTATTGATTGGAATAGTTTCAGAAGGAATGCTACCAGCTCCTGTTTGTACCTTGGTAGAATTTGGCTGTGCATCCTTCTGGTTGTGGACTTTTTTTGGTTGGTAGGCTATTAATTATTGCCTCAATTTCAGAGCCTGCTATTGGTCTATTCAGGGATTCAACTTCTTCCTGGTTTAGTCTTGGAAGAGTGTAAGTGTCCAGGAAATTATCTAAATTTTCTAGTTTATTTGCATGGAGGTGTTTATAGTATTCTCTGATGGTAGTTATAACCCAGTGTTTTAAGCTGAAAGCAACCTAACACATTTTACATACACCAAACAACAAAAAGCAAAAAGAAACCTACTCATTATGCTATGCTTTAATTTTGTCCCCTTGCTTCTTAACTATTACTCATTTCTACTTATATATTTTTGCCCTGTTGGTATCTTGAAATGTTGTTTTAGTTATTATTTTTACTAGTTCATTATTTTCTATGCAGAATAACAGTTGTTTACACACCACAGTTTAACACTGTTATAATATTCTGGGTTTTTCTGTGTACTTACTATAGTCAGTGAGTTTTGTGTGGTTAGGTGATTTCTTATTAATTTTTGCATAGTTTTCTTTCTGATTGAACTACTTCCTTTAACATTTTTTGTAGGACAGGTCTGGTGTTGATGAAATCCCTTGGTGTTTGTTTGTCGAAGGGTGTCTTTATTTCTGCTCTTTGTTTGAAGAATAATTTTGCTGGATGTACTATTCTAGGGTAAAAGTTTTTTCCCTTCAGCACTTTAAATATGTAATGTCCATCTCTTCTTGTCTGTGATGTTTCCAGTGAAAAGTCGGCTACCAGACATACTGGAGCTTCATTGTGTCTTATTTGTTTCTCTTCTCTTGCTGCTTCTAGGATCTTTTTTTAATCCTTAACCTTTGGGTGTTTGATTATTAAATTTTCAGAGATAGTATTTTTGGGGGGGGGGTGGTTAAAGGTGCTTGGTGTTATATAACCCTGTTGTACTTGGATATTGATATCTTTCTCTAGATTTTGGAACTTCTCTGTTATTATCCCTTTGAATAAGCTTTCTATTCCTATCTTTTTTCTATGATTTCTTGAATGTTAATAACAGATTTGCCATTTTGAAGCTATTTTCTAGATCATGGCATGCTTCATTTTTTAAATTCTTTTGCTTCTCTGACTGTGTATTTTTAAATAGTCTGTCTTCAAGCTCACTAATTATTTCCTCTGCTTGAAATATTTTTCTACTAAAAGACTGATACATTTTTCAGTATGCCAATTGAATTTTTCAATTTTAGAATCTCTACTTGATTGTTTTTAATTTGTAAAATCTTTTTGTTAATCTGATAGAATTCTGAATTTCTTTTCTGTGTTATCTTGAATTTCTTTTAGTTTCCTCAATACTGCTGTTTTGAATTCTATGTCTGAAAGGTCATATAGCGCTGTGTCCAGGATTGATGCCTGGTGCGTTATTTAATGCATCTGGTGAGCTTATGTTTCCTGGATGGTACTGATGAAGCAGCCTCATTGTCTGGAATGACACCTGAAGTTCATTATCTCATGGCAATGAAAATCAAGAATGTAGACATACAAAGAGTGAGAATAAGAGCAGAAATTTTATAGAAAAAAAATAGAAAAGATAGTAGCTCTCTGCTACAGAGGGAGATCCCAGAAAAATCTGTTGCCAATGTGTTGTGAATTCAGGCATTTTTATAGATGAGCTAGTGGGGAGGCAGTGTCTGATCTACATAGGGTACAACAAACTGGTTAGGACCAGGTGTGCCATCTGCATAGGGTGCAAATCTCTGGAAGCCCTCAACCAAATATATTATTATGCAGGTCAGTTCTCTCCATGTTGCCTACTTCTTTCAAACTGTACACATGCTAACAAAAATAGAAAGATGGAGCTTCCATGGTGAACATGTCTGGTCTTCAAGTAGCCATTTTCTATTGGTGCAGCTGCTGGCATTCTCCCATGTAAACTTTCAGCTTTCTTAACTATGTTTGCAGCTCACACTTTCAGGCTGCTCTTTGTTAGAAAAAAAGCCTATTTCTTGGTTTACTTTTTGAGAGAAGGGAAGCTCTGCCAAGGACTATTTGCCCTCACTATCTGACTAAATAATTTCTTTCTATCTTCTATATCATTCCCACCCCCTAGAGTGGAAATACTAATTGTTGTTGGCCGGGGGTGAGTGTTGCACAACAACTCTTCTGACTGCTTCTTGCTGGAGAGGGATGTTGTGTCAGGAACAGCACCTAGGGCTCCTCCTGAGGGTCAATCTAAGGGTCCTTGGAAAAAAGACAGGTCTATATGTGATTCCATGTGCAACACCACTTAGAGTTTAATAGCTTCTAGGTGAGAGAAAACAATTTGAGTTATAGTATTGAGTATACAAGTTCCAAATATTAGCACAAAACACATGAGCAAACAGGAGCCTAATAAAGGAGCTAACCATCTTCATAAAGAAGACTGGAATTTATTAAGAAGGGATGCTGGCCACCTGGGACTGGAGCCCACATTTTCTCTTAACCTGTTAATGATTCTAACTTGATCTTTAAGCACCTTTAGGTTCACTTCAACTTGACTAGAGGCGTTGATCCAGAAGCAGCATGTTTTATTTAAAAGTGCACAGGTACCCCTACTTCAGTCGTAAGGACATCTAGGGTCTGTCTATTTTGTACTACTATTGAGGCTAAAGAGCCTATGAATTGTTCTGCTTCTATGGCTCCTATTGTTGCCTTCTACCCTCATTGCGTCATAATAGAAATATTAAGTACTAATCTTTCAAGGAGAGGAATACTAGCAAACAAGAATAGGCCTCTGGCTATAGAATCCCCTATCCATGGTTTTCTAAGATAGAGTTGTCATGTTCATATCCTCCCCAGTCTTCTTTTTCAATTAAATCTCCATACAAGGTCATGGAAATTGTAGATCTTTTTGTTTGGTGCATCCAAGATAGTGCACTCTCTAGAAAAGAGCCTAGGTTAAGGATGTCTCTAGATAATGCTACAATTTCAGTGAAATTTAAAAGTAATAGTTCAGGGAAAAAGAAGTCCAGGGGGGTACCCAAGATGGCTGAATAGGAACAGCTCCAGCCTCCAGTTCCCAGCATGAATGACAAAGAAGATGGGTGATTTCTGCATTATCAACTGAGGTACTGGTTCATCTCACTGGGACATGTCAGACAGTCGGTGCTGGTCAGTGGGTGCAGCCAAATCAGTGACAGCTGAAGCAGGGCAAGGCATCACCTCACCTGGGAAGCACAAGGGAGAAGGGAATTCCTTTTCCTAGCCAAGGGAAACTGAGACATACAACACCTGGAAAATTGGATAACTCCTACCCTAATACTGCACTTTACCAAGGGTCTTAGCAAATGGCACATCAGGAGATTATATCCCACACCTGGCCCAGAGGGTCCCACACCCACAAAGCCTCCCTCATTGCTAGCACAGTAGTCTGAGATCTAACTGGAAGGCGGCAGTGAAGCTGGGAGAGGGGTGCCCACCATTGCAGAGGCTTAAGTAGGTAAACAAAGCCAACAGGAAGCTCGAACTGGGTGGAGCCCACTGCAGATCAAGGAGGCCTGCCTGCCTCTATAGACTCCACCTCTGGGGATAGGGCATAGCTAAACAAAAAGCAGCAGAAACACCTGCAGAAGCAAATGTCCCTGTCAGACAGCTTTGAAGAGAGCAGTGATTCTCCCAGCATGGAGGTTGAGATCTGAGAATGGACAGACTGTCTGCTCAAGTGGGTCCCTGAACCCTGAGTAGCCTAACGGGGAGACATCCCCCACTAGGTGCAGACTGACACCTCACACCTCACACGGCTGGGTACACTTCTGAGATGAAGCTTCCAGAGCAAGAATCAGACAGCAACACTTCCTGTTCAGCAATATTCTATCTTCTGCAACCTCTCTGGAGTGGACCTCAAGCAAACTCCAACAGACTTACAGCTGAGGGTCCTGACTGTTAGAAGGAAAACTAACAATCAGAAAGGACACCCACATGGAAACCCCATCAGTACATCACCATCATCAAAGACCAAAGACAGATAAAACCACAAAGATGGGGAAAAAGCAGTGCAGAAAAGCTGGAAATTCAAAAAATCAGAGCACATCTCCCCCTCCAAAGGAACACAGCTCATTGCCAGCAATGGAACAAAGCTGGATGGAGAATGACTTTGATGAGCTGAGAGAAGAAGGCTTCAGTTGATCAAACTTCTCAGAGACAAAAGAGGAACTACGTACCCAGCAAAAAGAAGTTAAAAACGTTGAAAAAAGAATGAAAGAATGAATAACTAGAATAACCAATGCAGAGAAGTCCATAAACGAACTGATAGAGATGAAAACCATGACACCAGAACTACATGACAAATGCATGAGCTTCAGTAACTGACTCGATCAACTGGAAGAATGAGTATCAGTGATTGAAGATCAAATGAATGAAATGAAGCAAGAAGAGAAGTTTAGAGAAAAAACAGTAAAAAGAAATGAACAAAGCCTCTAAGAAGTATGGGATCATGTGAAAGACCAAATCCACGTCTGATTACTGTGCCTGAAAGTGATGGGGAGAATGGAACCAAGTTGGAAAACACTCTGCAGGATATTATCCAGGAGAACTTCCCCATCCTAGCAAGGTAGGCCAACATTCAAATTCAGGAAATACAGAGAATGCCACAAAGATACTCCTCGAGAAGAGTAACTCCAAGACACATAATTGTCAGATTCACCAAAGTTGAAATGAAAGAAAAAATGTTAAAGGCAGCCAGAGAGAAAGGTCGGGTTACACACAAAGGGAAGCCCATCAGATTAACAGCGGATCTCTCGGCAGAAATTCCACAAGCCTGAAGAGAGTAGGGGCCAATATTTAGCATTCTTAAAGAAAAGAATTTTAAACCCAGAATTTCATATCCAGCCAAACTAACCTTCATAAGTGAAGGAGAAATGAAATTCTTTACAGACAAGCAAGTGCTTAGAGATTTTATCACCACCAGACATGCCCTACAAGAGATCCTGAAGGAAGCACTAAACATGGAAAGGAACAACTGGCACCAGTCATTGTAACGACATGCCAAAATATAAAAACCATCGATGCTAGGAAGAAAGTGCATCAACTAACGAGAAAAATAACCAGCTAATATCATAATGACAGGATCAAGTTCACACATACCAATATTAACCTTAAATGTAAATGGACTAAATGCTCCAATTAAAAGACACAGACTGGCAAATTGGATAAAGAGTCAAGACCCATCAGTTTTCTGTATTCAGGAGACCCATCTCACGTGCAGATACACACATAGGCTCAAAATAAAGGGATGGAGGAAGATCTACCAAGCCAGTGGAGAACAAAAAATAGGCAGGGGTTGCAATCCTAGTCTCCTTTAAAACAGACTTTAAACCAGCAAAGATCAAAAGAGACAAAGAAGGCTATTACATAATCGTAAAGGGATCAATTCAACAAGGAGAGCTAACTATCCTAAATATATATGCACCGAATACAGGAGCACCCAGAGTCATAAAGCAAGTCCCTAGAGACTTGCAAAGAGACTTAGACTCCCATACAATAATAATGGGAGACTTTAACATCCCACTGTCAACATTAGACAGATCAATGAGACAGAAAGTTAACAAGGATATCCAGGATTTGAACTCAACTCTGCATCAAGTGGACCTAATAGACATTTATAGAACTCTTCATCCCAAATCAACAGAATATACATTCTTCTCAGCACCACATTGCACTTATTCCAAAATTAACTACATAGTTGAAGTACAGCACTCCTCAGCAAATGGAAAAGAACAGAAATTGTAACAAACTGTCTCTCTGACCACAGTGCAATCAAACTAGAACTGAGGACCAAGAAACTCAACCAAAACGGCTCAACTACATGGAAACTGAACAACCTCCTTCTGAATGACTACTGGGTACATAACGAAATGAAGGCAGAAATAAAGATGTTCTTTGAAACCAACGAGAACAATGATACAACATACCAGAATCTCTGGGACACATTTAAAGCAGTGTGTAGAGGGGAAATTTATAGCACTAAATGCCACAAGAGAAAGCAGGAAAGATCTAAAATTGACACCCTAACATCACAATTAAAAGAACTAGTGAAGCAAGAGCAAACACATTCAAAAGCTAGCAGAAGGCAAGAAATAACTAAGATCAGAGCAGAACTGAAGGAAATGAAGACACAAAAAACCCTCCATAAGTCAACGAATCCAGGAGCTGGATTTTTGAAAAGATCAACAAAATTGATAGACTGCTAGCAAGAGTAATAAAGACGAAAAGAGAGAAGAATCAAATAGACACAATAAAAAATGATAAAGGGGATATCACCACTGACCCCACAGAAATACAAATTACCATCAGTGAATACTATAAACACGTCTATGCAAATAAACTACAAAACCTAGAAGAAATGGATAAATTCCTGGACACATACACTCTCCCAAGACTAAACCAGGAAGAAGTTGAATCCCTGAATAGACCAATAGCAGGCTCTGAAATTGAGGCAATAATTAATAGCCTACCAAAGAAAAAAAGTCCAAGACCAGAAGGATTCAGAGCCAAATTCTACCAGAGGTACAAGGAGGAGCTGGTACCATTCCTTCTGAAACTATTTAAATCAATAGAAAAAGAGAGAATCTTCCCTAACTCAATTTATGAGGCCAACATCATCCTGATACCAAACCTGGCAGAGACACAAGAAAAAAAGAGAATTTTAGACCCATATCCCAGATGAACATTGATGCCAAAATCCTCAATAAAATACTGGCAAACCGAATCCAGCAGCACATCCAAAAACTTATCCACCATGATCAAGTGGGCTTCATCCCTGGGATGCAAGGCTCGTTCAACACACGCAAATTAATAAACGTAATCCAGCATATAAACAGAACTAAAGTCAAAAACCACATGATTATCTCAATAGATGCAGAAAAGGCCTTTGACAAAATTCAAAAGCCCTTCAGGATAAAAACTCTCAATATATTCGGTATTGATGTAACATATCTCAAAATCATAACAGCTATTTATGACAAACCTACAGCCAATATCATACTAAATGGGCAAAAACTGGAGGCATTCCCTTTGAAAACTGGCACAGGACAAGGATGCCCTCTCTCTCCACTTCCTATTCAAGATAGTGTTGGAAGTTCTGGCTAGGGCAATCAGGCAAGAGAAAGAAATAAACGGCATTCAATTAGTAAAAGAAGAATTCAAGTTGTTCCTGTTTGTAGATGACATTAACGTATATTTAGAAAACCCCATCGTCTCAGCCCAAAATCTCCTTAAGCTGATAAGCAACTTCAGCAAAGTCTCAAGATATAAAATCAGTGTGCAAAAATCACAAGCATTCTTATACACCAATAACAGACAAACAGAGAGCCAAATCATGAATGAACTCCCATTCACAATTGCTTCAAAGAGAATAAAATACCTAGCAATCTAACTTACATGGAATGTGAAGGACCTCCTCAAGGAGAACTACAAACCACTGCTCAGTGAAATAAAAGAGGACAGAAACAAATAGAAGAATATACCATGCTCATGGATAGGAAGAATCAATATTGTGAAAATGGCCATACTGCCCAAGGTAATGTATGGATTCAATGCCATCCCCTTTAAGCTACCAATGACTTTCTTCATAGAATAGGAAAAAACTACTTTAAAGTTCATATGGAACCAAAAGAGAGCCTGCATTGCCAAGAAAATCCTAAGCCAAAAGAACAAAGCTGGAGGCATCATGCTACCTGACTTCAAACTATACTACAAGGCTACAGTAACGAAAACAGCATGGTACTGGTATGAAAACAGAGATATAGACCAATGGAATAGAACAGAGCCCTCAGAAATAATACCACACATCTACAGCCATCTGATCTTTTGACAAACCTGACAAAAATAAGAAATGGGGAAAAGGATTCCCTCTATTTAATAAATGGTACTGGGAAAATTGGCTAGTCATAAGTAGAAAAACTGAAGCTGGATCCTTTCTACTCCTTATATGAAAATTAATTCAAGATGGATTAAGACTTAAATGTTAGGGCTAAAGTCCATAAAACCTCTAGAAGAAAACCTAGGCAATACCATTCAGGACATAGGCATGGGCAAGGACTTCATGTCTAAAAACACCAAAAGCAATGGCAACAAAAGCCAAAATTGACAAATGGATCCTCATTAAAACTAAAAGAGCTTCTGCACAGCAAAAGGAATTACCATCATTCTCCCCAAACTGTCACAAGAACAGAAAAGCAAACACCTCATATTCTCACTCATAGGTGGGAATTGAGCAATGAGATCACTCAGACACAGGAAGGAAAATCACAACAATCACCCATTGTGGGAGGGGTGGGGCAGGGATAACATTAGGATTTCCACTAATGTAAAATGACTTGTTAATGGGTGCAGCACACCTCACGATGGCAGTACATGTATACATATGTAAATAATCTTGGTAGAATGCTTTACACATGCACTTGTAGTCCTTAAAGTATAATAAAAATAAATAATAGTTCAGGACCACTGCTACTACAGTTCAGGTTTCCTTCCAGTGCATATGGAGAATTAAGTGTATTTAGGAGCCACAGAGGGAGTATAGCCCTGTTTTTTGAAAGGAGAGTTCTAAGTTGTGGCTTATGAAAGACACAGGCAGACCTTTCTCATTTCTTGGAAGCTTTACGCATAATAGGAGCATCTTTGGGATAGGGATATTCATACTTAGGATAGTCATTCGTGATGCTGTTTGGAATTTTACACACTAAATGACAAGGGCCCAACTGTCAAATGAAGTTTTAAAAGATCAGAGACACATATGTCCTGGCCAATATCTTAGATAATCCTTGTGGCAATGGCCATTGGTCTGGATGTCCCATTTGACCACAGATTTGCAGGCCCCTACTATTAGCAAGCCTCATGCAAGAATCTGGAATTTCATGAGGGGGCATATTTTGGAAGGCTTATGTGTTATTTTTTTATATCATAGTACCATGTGTCAAGGCAGTTACTTAGAGCCTGTAATTCCCACTGGGACGTCCAAGTAGGAGGAGAGGCCAGATTCTGGAAGCCCCCTGAACCCCACCCCGCCTAGGGCTTCCAATTTTTTTAGATCATCCCTATAGTGTTTTCTTTCCCAAACCTCTGAGCTTTCAGCAAATACAAGTGTGATGTGTTACAATATTTGAGATATCACAATTATGGTTCCTTTCCCCTGCTTCTAAAGCAGAGGGAGGCATTTGCTATTACTCGGTCAACTTTTCCTAATCTGAGGGTGTGAAGCTGATTATTGAGGAGATTGTGTTCTGGCACTGGGAGAGGAGTGTTTTCCCAGGAGGGGTTAGTTACCCTGTAGAAAGAACTTCCATACCATGTTTCAGTTATGCCTGAAAAGTATTTAATGGTTAAAGGTAAAGTTAACGAAAAGAATCCTAAGACGAGAAGTTCTGGGTCATCAAGAGGTTCTTTGGTGTTATTGAACTCAGCAAACTGTTCTGGAAAGAACCAGCAATTCGTTTTACTGTATAAATGGGCAATGGCTGGTATTGTAGTAGCTAAACAATGTGATGTATTACTACACTCAATAAAAAGTCCTAGCAGATTCAATGATAGTAAAACTTTCATCTTCACTTCTTGTCTTTAATTATTACCCATGCTATAAAGATAATAATTAAGCAAAATACTACAGAGATTTTTTGTCCAATATTCCACTCTTGGAGTGCTAGACTATATAGCCCTACTGCAAATAGCAGAGCGAGTATAGCAATTCCCGCAAGTGTGGAATACTAAATAATTTCCATCTAAAATTTTACTTGCCAAGATGTAGAATTTTCCTTTGGGAATCTATGAGGTTACAAATATAATTCCATGGATAATCAAAATCTCCCTGCAAGTATGTTTCTAAAAGAAGTTCTAATATCTGATGGCGCACCTTGAGAGGAAAGGTAGAAAAGACTGAAAGTGTCTGCTAAGGTAGAGGTGGGACTCAGTAGGATAACTAACACTCACTCATTTACTTATCTTTTGTAATTTTCAGCTTAAAATCCCCTATTTCTTTGCATTAATATTTGGGATGTTTCTCTAGGCTGTCAGGGGTTGCTCCCTCAGTCCTTCAGGCTTTGACTTAAGTGTGATGTATTCAGGAGTTGATTCCTGTAACTTTCACCACCGAGGAGGTGGAAAGAACAGTGTGAGGCCTTCCCACTTTGGGCTAGTACTAGATCTCCTGAGTTGAATAAAGATAGATCTCCTGGGTTGAATAAAGATAGTCCTGTTTCTTGGGATTGGTCTTCTGCTAGTTGTGTTCATTTCTGTTGGAAGTGAGCTAAGGAGGCTACATTCTTGACCAATTCAGAGGCCTCTTGGTCCAATAGGAAATCACTGGTAAGAAAGGACCATCCATCGGCATTTCAAAAGGGCTCAGACCTAACTTTGAAGGGGGATTTCTGACCTGTAATAAAGCCATGGGAAGAAGAGTGACCCAAGGATGATGAGTCCCTAGGGACAGTTTTCTGAGATGTCTTTTGATGATATTGTTTGTCTTCTCTACCTTTCATGAGGACCAGGGTCTCCAAGCACAATATATAAACTGTATTTACAGTGCCTTGAGACCCCCTGTGTGACGGCTGCCTTAAATAAGGGGCTGTTGTAACTTGGAGGTACTTAGGTAGACCAAAGTGGGGAGATATTTTATTAACTAATACTTTTATTACCTCAGAGGCCTTTTCTATATGGCATGTAAATGCTTCTACCCAGTGGGTGAAAGTAGCCATTACAGGAGGTACTGGGTGCCTTTGGTCTTTGGGACGTGGGTGAAGTCTATCTGCCAGTTTTCCCCTAGATTACTTTTCATTTTGAGGGTTTGAAAAGGAAGAAGCTGTCTGTTTAGGGGATTATTTTTAAGGCAGACTTCACAAGCATTAACAACCTGTTTGACTGTTTTTAACAAGTTCTCTCCTGAAAACAATCTTTGAGCACAGTGATAAGTTTATCCTTTTCCAAGTGAGAAGCTTGGTGAAGGATATTAAGGACTTTTCACTGACTGGAGATTGGCAAGTGGAGTTTGTCATCCCCTGACTGCAGCCATTCTGAGGGATGGAAAGTGTACCTTCAAGACGTGGCCCATTATATTTCTGCAGGGGAGCGCTGAGGCTTAATTTCTCTTATGGAGACTTCCCAGATTAGAGGGGCTTCAAGTGTATTGAGGCCCTGAAGCTTTCTTGTCAATGACTTAGCTTTCTAATCAGCTAACTTGTTTCCTTTGGCTATATTATCTGTTCCCTTCTGATGTCCTTTATTATTATTATTACACTATAAGTTCAATTCTGGGATACATGTGCAGAAAGTGCAAGTTTGTTACACAGGTATGCACGTGCCATTGTGGTTTGCTACACCCATCAACCCGTCATCTACATTAGGTATTTCTCCTAATGCTATCCCTCCCCGAGCCCCTCACTCCCTCAGAGGTCATGGTGTGTGACATTCCCCTCCCTGTGTCCATGTGTTATAATTGTTCAGTTCCAACTTATAAGTAAGAACATGCAGTATTTGTTTTTCTGTTCTTGTGTTAGTTTGCTGAGAATGATGGTTTCTAGTTTCATCCATGTCCCTGCAAAGGACATTAGCTCATCCTTTTCTATGGCTACATAGTATTGCACGGTGCATATGTGCCACATTTTCTTTATCCAGCCTATCATTGATGGGCACTTGGGTTAGTACCAAGTCTTTGATATTGTGAACAGTGCTGCAATAAACATACGTGTGCATGTGTCTTTATAGTAGAATGATTTATAAAAATTTGGGTATATACCCAGTAGTTGGATTGCTTGGTCAAATAGCATTTCTGGTTCTAGATCCTTGAGTAATCACCGCACTGTCTTCCACAATGGTTGAACTAATTTACACTCCCACCAACAGTGTAAAAGTGTTCCTGTTTCTCCAAATCTTCACCGGCATCTGTTGTTTCCTGATTTTTTTAATGATCACCATTCTAACTGGCATGAGATGGTATCTTATTGTGGTTTTGATTTGCATTTCTCTAATGACCAGTGATGATGAGCTTTTTTTCCATATGTTTGTTGGCCGCATAAATGTTTTCTTTTGAGAAGTGTCTGTTCATATCCTTCTTCCACTTTTTGATAGGGTTATTTGTTTTCTTCTTGTAAATTTGTTTAAGTTCTTTGTAGATTCTGAATATTAGCCCTTTGTCAGATAGATAGATTGCAAAAATTTTCTCCCATTCTGTAGGTTACTCAGATGATAGTTTTTTTTTTTTTTTCCAGAAACTTTTTAGTTTAATTAGATTCCAATAGGCAATTTTGGCTTTTGTTACCATAGCTTCTGGTGTTTTTAGTCATGAAATCTTTGCCCATGCCAATGTCCTGAATGGTATTGCCTAAGTTTTCTTCTAGGATTTTTATGGATTTATGTCTTACGTTAAAGTCTTTAATCCATCTTGAGTTAATTATTGTATAAGTGTAAGGAAGGGGTCCAGCTTTAGTTTTCTGCATATGGCTAGTAATTTTTTCCAATATCATTTATTAAATAGGGAATCCTTTCCCCATTGATGGTTTTTGTCAGATTTGTCAAAGATCAGATGGTTTTAGATGTGTGGCATTATTTCTGAGGCCTCTGTTCTGTTCCATTGGTGCATATATCTGTTTTGGTAACAGTACCATGCTGTTTTGGTTACTGTAGGCTTGTAGTATTGTTCGAAGTCAGGTAGCACGATGCCTCTAGCTTTGTTCTTTTTGCTTAGGATTATCTTGGCTATACGGTCTCTTTTTGGGTTCCATGTAAAATTTAAAGTAGTTTTTTCTAATTCTGTGAAGAAAATCAATGCTAACTTGATGGGAATAGCATTGAATCCATAAATTACTTTTGGCAATATGGGCATTTTCACAGTAGTGATTCTTGCTATCCATGAGCATGAAATGTTTTTCCATTTGTTTATGTCCTCTCTTATTTTCTTGAGTAGTGGTTTGTAGTTCTTTTTAAAGAGGTCCTTCATATCCCTTGTTAGTTGTATTCCTAGGTATTTTATTCTCTTTGTAGCAATTGTGAATGGGAGTTCACTTATGATTTGGCCCTCTGTTTATATATTATTGGTGTATAGGAATGCTTGTAATTTTTGCACATTGATTTTGTATCCTGAGACTTTGCTGAATTTGCTGAGACTTAAGGAGATTTGGGGCAGAATTGATTGGTTTTCTAAATATACAATCATGTCATTTGCAAACAGAGACAATTTAACTTTCTCTTTTTTTTTAAATTGAATACTCTTTATTTCTTCCTCTTGCCAGATTGCCCTAACCAGAACTTCCAATACTATGTTGAATGGGGGTGGTGAGAGAGGGCCTCCTTGTCTGGTGCTGGTATTTAAAGGGAATGTTTCCAGTTTTTGCCCATTCAGTATGATATTGGCTGTGGGTTTGCCATAAATAGCTCTTATTATGTTGAAACACATTCCATTGATACCTAATTTATTGAGAGCTTTTAGCATGAAGGGGTATTGAATTACATTGAACACCTTTTCTGCATCTATTGAGATAATTGTGTGGTTTTTGTCATCGGTTCTGTTTATGTGATGTATTATGTTTATTGATTTGCATATGTTGAACCAGCCTTTCATTCCAGGGATGAAGCTGACTTGATCATGGTGGATAAGCTTATTGATGTGCTGCTGGATTCGGTTTGCCAGTATTTTATTGAGGATTTTTGCATCAATGTTCATCAGGGATATTGACCTGAATTTTTTGTTGTTGTTGTTGTGTCTCTTCCAGGTTTTGATATCAGGATGATGCTGGCCTCATAAAGTGAGTTAGGGAGGAGTCCCTCTCTTTTATTGTTTGGAATAGTTTCAGAAGGAATGGTACCAGCTCCTCTTTGTACCTCTGGTAGAATTTGGCTGTGAATCTGTCTGATCCTGGGCTTATTTCGTTGGTAGGCTATTAATTACTGCCTCAGTTTCAGAACTTGTTATTCAGGGATTCTACTTCTTCGTGGTTTAGTCTTGGGAGGGTGTATGTGTCCAGGAATTTATCAATTTCTTCTACATTTTCTAGTTTTGTGCATAGAGGCATTTATAGTCTTCTCTGGTGGTAGTTTGTATTTCTGTGGGATCAGTGTGGATATCTCCTTTATCATTTTCTGTTGTGTCTATTTTATCTTCTCTTTTTTTCTTCTTTATTAGTCTGGCTAGCAGTCGATCTATTTTGTTAACTTTCTCAAAAAAAAAAAAAAAAAAAACAGCTCCTGAATTCATTGATTTTTTGAAAGTTTTTTTTGTATCTCTATCTCCTTCAGTTCTGCTCTGATCTTAGTTATTTCTTGTCTCTTGCTAGCTTTTGAATTTGTTTGCTCTTGCTTCTCTAGTTCTTTTAATTACGATGTTAGGTTGTTAATTTTAGATCTTTTCTGCTTTCTTCTGTGGGCATTTAGTGCTATAAATTTTCCTCTAAACAGTGCTTTAGCTGTGTCCCAGAGATTCTGATATGTTGTGTTTTTGTTCTCATTGGTTTTAAAGAACTTATTTGTTTCTGTCTTCATTTTGTTATTTACCAAGTAGTCCTTCAGGAGCAGGTTGTTCAGTTTCCATGTAATTGTGCGGTTTTGAGAGAGTTTCTTAATCCTGAGTTCTAATTTGATTGCACTGTGATCTGAGAGACTGTTTGTTATGATTTTCATTCTTTTGCATTTGCTGAGTACTGTTTTACTTCCAACTATGTGGTCAGTTTTAGAATAAGTGTGATGTGGTGCTGAGAAGAATTTCTATTCTGCTTATTTGGTATGGAGAGTTCTATAGATGTCTATTAGGTCAGCTTGATCCAGAGCTGAATTCAAGTCCTGAATATTCTTGTTAATTTTCTTTCTCATTGATTTGTCTAATATTGACAGTGGCCTGTTAAAATCTTCCAGTATTATTGTGTGGGAATCTAAGTCTTTTTGTAGGTCTCTAAGAACTTGCTTTACAAACCTGGGTGCTCTTGTATTGGGTACATATATATTTAGGATAGTTAGCTCTTCTTGTTGCATTGATCTCTACCATTATGTAATGCTCTTCTTTGTCTTTTTTGATCTTTGTTGGCTTAAAGTCTGTTTTATCAGATACTAGGATTGCAACCCCTGCTTTTTTTTTTTTTTTTTTTTTTGGCTTTCCATTTGCTTGGTATATATTCCTCCATCCTTCTATTTTGAGGCTATGGGTGTCTGTATATGAGATATTGGTCTCCTGAATACAGCACATTGATGGGTCTTGACTTTTTATCCAGTTTGCCCTCTTTGTCTTTTAATTGGGGCATTTAGCCAATTTATATTTAAAGTTAATATTGTCATGTGTAAATTTGATCCTGTCAATATGGTACTAACTGGTTATTTTTCCCATTCGTTGATGGAGTTTCTTCATAGTGTTTTTACAATCTGGTATGTTTTCAATATGACTGGTAGCAATTTGTCCTTTTCATATTTAGTTCTTTCTTCAGGAGCTCTTGTAAGGCAGGCCTGGTGGTGACAAAATCTCTCAGCATTTGACTTTCTGTTAATGATTTTATTTCTTCCTCTCTTATGATGCTTACTTTGGATGTATATGAAATTCTGGGTTGAAAATTCTTTTCTTTAAGAATGTTGAATATTGGCCCCCACTGTCTTCTGACTTGCAGGGTTTCTGCAGAGAGATCTGCTGTTGGTATGATCAGCTTTGTTTGTTGGTAACCCGACCTTTCTCTCTATCTGCCCTTAACATTATTTCATTGATTCAACCTTGGTGAATCTGATAATTATGTGTCTTCGACTTGCTCTTCCAGAGGAGTATCTTTGTAGTGTTCTCTGTATTTCCTGAATTTGAATGTTGGCCTGTCTTCCTAGGTTGGGGAAGTTCTCTTGGATAATATCCTGAAGAGTGTCTTCTAACTTGGTTCCATTCTTTCTGTCACTTTCAGGTACACCAGTCAAATGTAGGTTTGGTCTCTTCACATAGCCCCATAATTCTTGGAGGCTTTGTTCATTTTTTTTTTTTTTTTTTGTCCTTTTTTCTCTAATCTTGTGTTCACGCTTTATTTCATTAAGTTGATCTTAAATCTCTGATATCCTTTCTTTCACTTGATCAATTTAGCTATTGATTCTTGTGTATGCTTCATGAAGTTCTTGTGCTGTGTTTTTCAGCTCCATCAGGTCGTTTATGGTGTTCTCTAAACTGGTTATTCTAGCTAGCAGTTCCTGTAACCTTTTATTAAGGTTTTAGCTTCCGTGCATTGGGTTGGAACATGCTCCTTGAGGTCAGAGGATTTTGTTATTACTCACCTTCTGAAACCTATTTCTGTCAATTTGTTAAACTCATTCTCTGTCCAGTTTTGTTCCCCTGATGGTAAGGAGTTGCGATCCTTTGGAGAAGAGGCATTCTGGCTTTTGGAATTTTCATACTTTTTGCACTGTTGTTTTTCTCATCTTCGTGGATATATCTACTTTTGATCTTTGATGTTGGTGACCTTTAGATGGGGTTTCTGTGTGGTGGTTTTTTTTTTTTTTTTTTTTTTTTTTTTTTTTTTTTTTTTTTTCGTTGATGCTATTTCTTTCTGATTGTTAGTTTTCCTTCTATTAGTCAGGTGCCTCTGCTGTAGGTCTGCTGGAGTTTGCTGGAGGCCCACTCCAGACCCTGTTTGCCTGGGTATCACCAGCAAAAGCTGCAGAAGAGCAAATATTGCTGTCTGTTCCTTTCTCTGGAAGCTTCATCCTAGAGAGGCACCTGCCAAATGCCAGCTGGAGCTCTTCTGTATGAGGTGTCTGTCGACCCCTGCTGGGAGGTGTCACCCAGTCAAGAGGCACGTGGGCCAGGTGCCCATTTAAGGAGGCAGTCTGTCTCTTAGTAGAGCTCAAATGCTATGCTGGGAGATCCACTGCTCTATTCAGAGCCAGCAGGCAGGAATGTTCAAGTCTACTGAAGCTGTGCCCTCAGCTTCCCGTTCCCCCAAGTGTGCTGTCCTAGGAAGTTGGGAATTTTATCTATAAGCCCCCGACTGAGGCTGCTGCCTTTCTCTCAGATATGCCCTGCCCAGAGAGGAGGGATCTAGAGAGGCAGTCTGGCTACAGCAGCTCTGCTGAGCTGCAGTGTGCTTCACCCTGTTTGAACTTCCTGGCAGTTTTGTTTACTGTGAGGGGAAAACCACCTACTCAAGCCTCAGTAATGGCAGACTCTTTTCTCCCCACCAAGCTTGAGCACCCCAGGTTGACTTCAGACTTCTGTGCTTGCAGCAAGAATTTCAAGCCAGTGGATCTTAGCATGCTGGGCTCTGTGAGTGTGGGATTTGTTGAGTGATACCACTTGGCTCCCTGGCTTCAGCCCCCTCTCTAGGCTGGTGTTTCAGTTGCCACTGGGATATGAAAAATAACTCCTGCAACTAGCTCGATGTCTGCCCAAACATTCACCCAGTTTTGTGCTTGAAACCCAGGGCCCTGGTGGCATAGGCACCAAGAAAATCTCCTGGTCTGAGGGTTGTGAAGACCATGGGAAAAGGATAGTATCTGGGCCAAAGTGCACCATTCCTTACAGCACAGTCCCTCGGGGCTTCCCTTGGCTAGGGCAGAGAGTTTCTCCACCCCTTGCACTTCCCGGGTGAGGTGATGCCCCACCATGCTTCATCTCACCCTCTGTTTGCTGCACCCACTGTCTAGCCTGGTATCTCAATTGGAAATGCAGTAATCACCCACCTTCTGCCTTGATCTCGCTGGGAGCTGCAGACTGGAGTTGTTCCTATTCTACCATTTTGCCCGCCACCAGCTAATGTCCTTTACAATGCATCCCTGCTACCTCTCATGAAAGGAAAACTGAGGATAATAACCTGTTAATTTCCTGTTGGTATTGTATAGGGAATACATTAGTGGTAAGAAAGTGTCTTTCCTTCCAAATGGCAGCATGAGCATGAAGAACTAAGAAAGAATATTTGGAGTCGGTGTAAATGTTAACTACCTTTCCTGTGTTTATTTTAAGTTCCGTTGTAAGAGCTATCAGTTCAGCTAATTCAGCAGTTGTGCCTGAAATTTGTGGTGCACTTTCAATAAAATTATTTAGAGTGACTACTGCATGTCCCACTTTATGGACTCCCTGCTATACAAAGGAGCTCACATCCATGAAGGGGGTTCAGTCTGGATTTTCTAGGGGAGTTTCCCTGATATCTTCCCTGGCTGTATAGGTCTGTACTATAATTTGTTCAGTCATGTTCAGGTTTCCTAGTTTCCTTGGGGAGGAAAGTTTCTGGGTTTCAGTGAGAGCAAGTTTTTAATTGGGTTGTAGATCCCTCTGAATCTCGCTCTGTCACCCAGGCTGGAGTGCAGTGGCGTGATCTCAGCCCGCTGCAACTTCCATCTCCCAGATTCAGGCAATTCTCTGCCTGAGCCTCTTGAGTAGCTGGAATTGCAGGTGCCTGCCACCAAGTCTGGCTGATTTTCTTTTTTATTTTTTTGGTAGAGACAGGGTTTCACCATCTTGACCAGGCTGGTCTTGAACTCCTGACCTCATGATCCATCCACCTCAGCCTCCCAAAGTGCTGGGATTATAGGCGTGAGCCACTGTGCCAAGCCAAACCTGATATTTAAGGAACTGGCTGGCTGTTTCCCAAAGGCTCCTCCTAGAGGACAGTAATTCTGCTACCTTATGTGGAGTATAAACAGTTAAGCCATTTCCCAGGGTTAATTTGGTGGCCTCTGGTACCGGTAGGGTCACTGCTGCAACTGCTCAGTGGCATGCTAGCCATCCTTTAGACACCAGATCAAGTTTCTTACTCAGGTAGTAACTTACTCAGCCTTACACTTGCTGTTGGTCTGGTCCTCGGGCTTGAGTTAAAACTCCCAGGGCCATTTGCTTTCTTTCTGATATATAAAGATTGAAGGTCCTCCCTACAGGAAAGCTGAGGGCTTAAGTAAACCTTAAGTGCCTTAAGTAAGCCTTGTTTTAACTGATTAAAGGTATTTTGAGTTTCAGGTTCCCAGGTTAGGAATTGAGCTTTAGCCACTTGAGTTTCTTTTATGAGGTGATATAAGGGGTAAGTTATCTAACAGTACTCAGGTATCCATAGTCTGCAAAACCCTGTAATGCGCCAAAATTCCTTTAGTTGCTTGACAGTTTTAGGAAGGGGGAAAGAGAAAATGGGCCTAGTCCTTTATTTCCCCAATGCTCTGGTTCCTTCAGACAATATTAAACCTAAACACTGAGATTTGGCAAAGCTGTGCCTTGGATTTTGAAACCTCATATCTTCTCTTAGTTAAGAAATTAAGAACTTCAGTGCCTTCCTGAGAAGCTTCTTCAGTTAGGCAACAGAACAGAATGTCATCTACATATTGTAAATCCCTGACCTGAGGATGCGAAAACTTAGAGCTTATTTGACAGTGCCTGTCCAAACAAGTGAGGACTGTCTGGAAATCCTTGAGGCAGTTGTTCATGTTCTCTGGGCAGTTTGGCTAGAGGGATCTTCAAAAACAAATAGGTATTGAGAGTCAGGATATAATGGTATACTGAAAAAGGCATCCTTTAGATCTAGGACTGTGAAACATTTTGTTCCCTCAGGTATTTGAGTCAGCAAGGTATAGGAATTAGGGACCACCAGATGAATAGCCTCATTAATGAAACAAAGGCCCTGAACTAGTTTCCATTCCCGCACTGGGTTTTTGCACTCCCAATATTGTTGTGTTGCAGAAGTTCTTACAGGATTTAAGATGACTCTGAATTTTCAGGTTTTTCACAATGGTTTCTAGCCCCTTTCCAGCTGCTGGCTTTAGGAAATATTGTCTCTGGTTGTTAAAATAAGTGGGATCCTTATGGTGAATTTGGACTGGCCTAGTGTTTACAGCTCAACCTATTCTTCTTTGGGTTGCCCACATTTCTGGATTAATATTAGCTTCCACTCCGGGAGACAAAGAGTTTGTCCTGGGGCCATAAAGATGCTGGCCCCCATGCAAGCTAAAATGTCTCTGCTTCATAAGGGGGTGGAACTTTCAGGCATGATTAAGAAGGCTTGGTCCCCCCAACTATGACTAAGGTGTTGAGAAAAATATTGTTAAAATTTCTCCTGAGACGCCCATCAGAGTCATGCTATGGAAAGATGGGGGGCTTGGATTGGAGAAAAGAGAGAGATTGGCTCCAGTATCTAGAAGGAGGTCCACCCTCTTTTCTTCAATTTCCAGGGACCTGGGTCTCCTTAGCATTAATGGCAGTTTGAGCCATTGGAGCTAGGGGTTTGAACCCTGGGACCCATCAGTCTTTCTGGACCATCTATGAGACTGGTTCTGGATCCAGTGACCTCTATCTCTGGGGGAAGTCTAATCTCCACTGGTCCCCACCACAGGCTGGACAGGGTTGAAATGGCTTCTTCTTGCTTCCTGGGCAATGCTTTTTAAAATGTCCTGACTTGCCACACCAGTAGCAATTAGCAGGTGCACCTTGGGGATCTTGGACTTTGCAAGCCTGCAAAGCGGCCATAGAGCCTCTGTCCTTCACTTGTGTTTCCTCTCCTTTTCTTGGGCTTTCTCCTTGTCCCTATTATAAAAGACTGAGGTGGTCACCCTCAGGAGATTTTCCAAGGTGCTATCTGGTTCTATAGTCTGCTTATGTGGTTTCCTTCTAATAGCAGGAGCTGCCTGTGTAATAAACTCGTCCTTAAATATTAGCTGTCACTTTAGTGAATCAGGAGATAAAGAGGTGTGTTTTATTAGTGCCTCTCTCAGCCTTTTTATAATGGCTGAGGGATTCTCATCCAGATTTTGTTCTATCATAGACAGTTTAAAGTAATTAAAAGGTTTGCCTCTAGTGTTTCATAAGCCCTCTAATATGCACATTAAAAGTGTTTTTTAGTCACTCATCTGTGGAGTCATTGGGATTTCAATCAGAGTTGTCAAGAGGTACTGCCTCTCTTCCTATTGGGAATGATGGTTTCCATATTTTTTCACCTTTCCTATCTCCTCTTTTCCTTTTTGGCCTACTATAGAGACATATTGCTCATCTCTGAACTTCTCTGCTGTCTGCAGAGCTGCCTGTTTTTAAGCAGTGGTTAGGGATTGACCTAGGAGCAGCATAACATCTCTCTATGTGAGGTCAAACACCTGAGTTAAATTTTAGAATCTACATATCTATCAGAGTCATCAGAAAATCAGTCCAAGTATCCTCCCTAATTTGCCTAAGGTGCTGTAATGAGAAGGGATCATGAACCCTAGTGGCATAACTTTCTCTTTTTTTTTTCAGTTTTTTATTTTTGAGATGTGGTCTTGCTCTGTTGCCCAGATTGGAGTGCAGTGGCACAATCTCAGCTCACTGTAACCTCTGCCTCCCTAGTTCAAGCAATTTTCCTACCTCAGCCTCCTGAGTAGCTGTTATTACAGATGCCTGCCACCTCACCCGGCTAATTTTTGTATTTTTCATAGAGATGGGGTTTCACTATGTTGGCCAGGCTAGTCTCAAATTCCTGACCTCAAGTGATCCACCCACTTTGGCCTCCAAAATGCTGGGATTGCAGACATGAGCCACCATGCCCAGCCATTAGTGGCATAACTTTCAATGGGTATTACCTGTAGGGATAAGAGTGAAGCTGGGGGAATGGGGAGTTTTGGAGGTGGTGGAACTGGAGAAACTGATGGTGTAGTTGGAGGGTACCCTGAGTAAGGTGGACAAGAAGGCCAATGCACTAATAGCTGCCACAGATGGTTGCCCCAAAATTTGTTTTTTTAGTTTTGGGGAATCATTCCATTTGGGCCTGCCTGGTATGACTTCTAAAAGAGCTGGGTCAATTGTCTAATGCTTGCAAAGGTCTGGGTTGTCCCACAGGACAAAGAAAGCCTCTACATAGGGGACCTTGGTTGATTTGCTGTTCTGTCTACAGAAAAGATCTAATTGTTGGATAGTATTAAAATCAAGGCTTCTCTCACCAGGCCAGGTCTATTCATCCCCAAGTAGGTAAGAAGGCCACATCCTTGTGCAAAACGAAATAAGCTGCTTTGTCTTCAAAGTCTTGGGTCCAAAGGAATCTCAGTGCTTCAGAATGCATGAGAGAGAAGTGCAGGCCAGAGATTGTCTGTTACCTATCTAGAAAAATAGAGAGGCAACCCTCTGCTCCTTCTTAACTTTGGAATAGCCCAGGGTGGAGGGAAAGACAGTGGAAGTGTCTCCCCTATTGATTTTCCTCTTTGATTCCTTGGGCCCCAACATCTATTAAAGGTGCCACCCATGGATGTAGGCATGACCTGCAACTATGAATCTGGAAGAACTGGGAGGTAGGATTAGTCATGCTTCCACATACAACTGTAGTCCTCCACTGGTGATTTTCCTTTGACTTCCTAGACTTGTGTGATCTGCATGGCTCCCTGATAGGTAGATCTCAAGAAAGACTACATAACAATTTGATCTGGACAAGATCCCTTAATGGAGGACATGTATTGAGTTGAGTGCTATATGGCCTCGATTTGAATTTATGTCTGGTTAATTTCCAGACATAGAATACCCTTAGTATTTAAGTATCATTTTAATTGGATGAAGAATAGGTGTCTTAAAAGAACATAGGGCGGGAGACTGAGGTAGGAGAATGGTGTGAATCCAGGAGGTGGAGCTTGCAGTGAGCCCAGATCCGGCCACTACACTCCAGCCTGGGTGACAGAGTGAAACTCTGTCTCAAAAAAAAAAAAAAAAAAAAAAAGATCTTAGGGACCAAATGGCTGTTATCCTGCAGATGCAGACAGTACTGAGGATAAAGTGTGGTTATGGAGGATATTTTTCTTCTCCTTGTTGAGTTTCCCAATTCACAGAAGAGGCATAAAGCCTGATTTCTACTAGAGAGACACAAAAAGGGAGGGGAATTGGGAAACTAGAGGTTTTCAGCAAAGAACCGACAAAGTCCCTCATAGAGAGGATTCCTGTTCCACTAGGTGGCACTGTAGACCTTAAAATACCAGGCAGTAGCTTTGTTTCCATGTGCTCTCTAGACAAAAGAGAGAGAGAAAGAAATGTTTCTGGGGTGTGGGGACACTCTTTTCCTAGAAAATCACAAAAATAGCAATCACTTGAGCTCCAAGTTACTATGGCATTTGCTGATCCTGTATAACAGAATTATTTTTCTGAGCTGTAAAAATTCCCACAACATTGCATACAGAGAGGGTATAGGAGACATAGTCACTGGAAAAAAAAAAAAAAAAAAAAAAAGAAGAAGGAAATTGCAGTAGTAAAAGCTCAGAGATCTTGTTGCAAAGCTTGGAGATCCTGTTGCCAAAGCCCAATGAGCTGTGAGGGGCTCGAGTTAGTCCAGAAGCCTTCAGTTAACACTGGGGTGTGGCCCCAGCCAGAAACTGTCATTTGCCTCTAGACCTCTCCAGACCTATGCAATGGCTAGGCTCTCTGTGAAGGAAAACTGATTCAAAACAAAGTCAGCATTCACAGCACCCTGAGGGTGCTGGGGGATTAGCTATGTTCTCCCCAGTAAGCCTGTCATCTATTTCTTTAGACTGAAGGCTGCACTAAGCATATCTAGGTGGGTGACTGATACCTTTTTTTTTTGTTTTTTGTTTTCATTTTTTGCTTGATTTTAAAATTGAGGACAGGAGACCCCGGAAGTAAAAGTAGAGAGTTGGGGACTGCTCCTATACTCACCCTTTCAATGAATCTGAATTGGGTCCTTGACAATCCCCCACAATGAAGTGGCCTAATTATTTGGGGTAACATTTCTAGATAAACCATGGGCCAGAGGGAATTTCCTCTCTTTTCTGAGGTTCATTGTCTCATGACCACAAGATCAAGGACACGAATACAAAGAAAGTGAGGTTAACAGCAGAAATTTAATAGGCAAAATAAAGATAATAGCTTTCTGCTACAGAGAGGGGTCCTGGAAAAATGAGTTGCTGATCCACTGTGAAATGCAGGCTGTTTTATAGATGAGCTAGTGGGGTGGTGGTGTCTTACCTCCATAGGGCGTGAAAAACTGGTCATGGCCAGATGTGCCATCTGCATAAGGTGGGAATCTCTGGCAGCTCTCACCCCAGTATTTTATTATGCAGGTGGGTTCTCTGTCTGAGCTTCTCCATGTTTCCCATTTCTTTCTTATTGTACATGTGCTAACAAAAAAAAAAAAAAAAAAAGATGAAACTTCCATGGTGGACATGCCTGGCCTCAAGGTAGCCCTTTTCTAATGGCACAGTTGCCAGCATTTCCTTGAGTAAGCTTCCAGCTTTCTTATATATGTTTGCAGCTCGATCTTTCAGGCTACTCTTTGTTAGAAAAAAATATTTTCTGAGCTGCTTTTAGTTAGAAGGGAAGTTCTGCTGAATACTCATTTGCCCTCACTATTTGCCTAAATAATATCTTTCTGTCTCCCGTATCAATGCTGCTAGTAGATGTTCTTTGGTGCCTGGCCACTGAAGACATAGGTATTTATAATAGTGTTTACTGCATGGGATTGTTTGTATCTGTCCTTTTTCAGATGACTTTTCAGATATTCAAAAGGACCAGAGTATTGTGATCTAAGCTGTATCTGCTTTAGTGAGTAATTCAAGTTCAGTAACACTGTGGTTACTGCAGACTCATAGAATTACCATCTTGATGATTTGGGGCATGTTCCAGGAGAATTATTTGAGTTACCAGGCAGAGACACTTGTTCTCTTCCCTTATTTTCTCCCCTCAAAATGTAGTCTTTCTCTCTGTTCTGAACCACTTTAAGCTGGGAGTAAAATGACATAAGCATCCCTGTGGCCACCACCACTATGACAATTTTGAGTTGGATCTTAAGCTACCACAGCACTGTGTCTTGACCAAGGCATGCTGTTAACACTTGCTGACTACTGTTTATGTTTGCTCAAGGTCCTGGGCCTCTACAATCAGCAGATGTGAGTTCCCCCATTTTTTTGGTTGGTCCAGAGATGCTCTCTGGTAGTCAGGGTCTAGAGTGAAAAATATTAGAGGCCTATCTGGTGGTCTGTTTTACTTCAGCTGAGCTGGAACTCAAACCATAAGATGCAATTCTTCCCATTCTTTCCTCTGTTTTCCAAAGGCAGAGAAGCTTCACCTCTTAGCTACCACCACCACAGGCCATGTGGAGTGCTTCCAGACAATGGCCAATATTTTCTTAAGCCCCAAGGGCTTTTGATGTCAGCTTATGATGAACGCTGCTTTTCCTGGCGCCCAGTTTTCAGGGCAGTGTGCTCCCCTCTGACTCAGGGCAGGTCCAGAAACGCCAGACAAGATCCAATTCCTGGAATCAGATACCCTAAAACCCACGTGGTGCTCTACCCCCCTGTAGCCAAGCTGGTACCTAAGGTGTAAGACAAAATTCCCTTTACTTTTTTCTCTACTTTTCTAATTAAAAAGAGTTTTACCCTGTGGTCACAACAACTAAGAGTCTACTAAGTCCCACTTAAAACCAGAAGTCTAAGAGGCTCACTCAAGGCCCTCAATGCTGTACCCATGTAATGCTGCTAGTTTTTCAGGGTCCAAGTGCTCCTCAGTTAGCAAGTGATGAATGCTTCCAGAACTGGGGTTTTTCCTTCAAGGTTTTGGATGTCCTTCTGGCCCACGATTTGTCAAGAAATGTAATCCAGGAACTAGGGCCTAGAACCTCACAACTCTGACCAATGCACTATTGTGCTGTGGCTGATTGTATCCAAGATGTTAGACAAAATCCTCCCCGACTCTTCCCTCTCCTCTCCTCAAGTGAAAAGAAGGGATCTCTTTTGAAGCCACAAGCTGTCCATTTTGGGGCTAGGGAAAGGGTAATTTCAGCACTTTCTTAGCTGCCACAGCTGGTGTCCCACTAGGTTGTATAACCCCTCTCCTTGTTCACTATCTCTGGGCTCAGTTCAGCCTTGGGACTCGCCTAAGAGTTGAAGTTCCTATGGTCTACACTGCCTTTCAAGTTTCTTAGAGACCCAGAGTACTTTAGACCTTGATGGTGAAGCTTTCTGGAACTCAAGTTCTAACCACTGGAACTGGTAATTTCTCTCTAGTTAGGGTTTGTTTAAATGCTCCCTCTGTGGATGGGTGTCAGCTGAGTTTGATCCTGTTTTCATGTTTGCTCTAACAGCACAGCACTGAGTTAAATGCCTCAAAATTGCTGATCTCTCCCTACTAAAGTGTCCAGAAATCCTTTCTACACCATGCCACTGCTGCTAGGGTTTGGGGGAGATGTGGTATTGGCAATTCAAGACTGTTTTTGCTACCTCTTTAGTACCTCTTTCATTGATATGAAGTTAAAGCTAAGTACTATGAGGGCTCACCTAATATTTAGTTTTTACGAAGGCTTTTTTTATGGTGTGTGTGTGTGTGTGTGTGTGTGTGTGTGTAGATAGTTGTTAAATTTGTGTCTTTGCAGTGAGGACATCCAGTGGAGCCTTTTACTCCACCATTATGCTCCATGACCCTCTACATTGAAATTTTTTTGTATGTTGCACGTTCCTTGCACCCTATAGATAAATCCCACTATGCTTTGAGATATATATATATATATGTATATATATATATGTGTATATATATATATTTTAATGTGCTGTTGAATTTGGTTAGCTAATATTTTGTTGAAAACTCAGCAGAGTTATTGGTCTGTAGTGTTTTTTCTCATGGTGTCTTTGATTGTATTTGGCATTAGAATGATGCTGGCCTTATGTGTTTGGAAGTGTTCCCTCCCTTTGTCTAATTGTTTTTACAACAATTAAAAAGGATTTGTATTAATTCTTAATAATTGGTAAAATTGATCTGTGAATCCATCTGGCCCTGTGGTTTTTTGGTTTGTGTGCGTGTTTGATTACTGATTCAATTTCCATATTTGTTATTGGTCTGTCCAGGCTTTCTATTTATTCTTCTTTTTTTTTAGCTTTTATTTTAATTTCAGGTTGTTACCTAGGTAAACTTGTGTCATGGGGGTTTGTTATACAGATTATTTCATCACCCAGATATTAAGCCTAGTACCATTTGTTGTTTTTCCTAATCCTCTTTCTCCTCTTACTCTTCACCCCCTGAAAACCCCAGTGTGTGTTGTTCCTCTCTGTATATCTATTTGTTCTCATTATTTAGCTCCCACTTATAAGTAAAAATATGCAATATTTGGTTTTAAGCCTCCAGTTTCATCCATGTCCCTGCAAAGAACATGGAAGAATTTTTGTAGTAGCATGATATTCCATGGTGTAGATATACCACATTTTCTTTATCCGGTCTAACATTGATAGACATTTAGGTTGATTCCGTGTTATTGCTATTGTGAATAGAGTTACAGTGAACATATGCTTGCATGTGTCTGTATAATAGAATATTTTGTATTCCTTTTGGTATATACCCTCTAGTGCCATTGCTGGGTCAAATGGTGTTTCTGTTTTTAGATATTTGAGGAAATGCCACACTGTCTTCCCTAATGGCTGGAGAAGTCTCACCAACAGTGTATAAGCATTCCTTTTCTTACCACAACCCTGCCAGCGTCTGTTATTTTATTACTTTTTTAGTAACAGCTATTCTGACTGGTGTTAGATGATATATCATTTCGGTTTTGATTTGCATTTCTTTAATGATCAGTGATGTTGAGCTTTTTTTCATATGACTTCTGGCTGCATGTATGTCTTATTTGAAAAGTGTAATTTCATAGTTCTGGGCCATTTTATCAGATTTTTTCCCTTGTAAATTTGTTTAAATTTCTTGTAGATGCTGTATATTAGACCTTTGTTAGATGCATAGTATACAAAAATCTTTTTTCCATTCTGTAGGTTGTCTGTTTACTCCGTTCATTTACTTTTATTTTTTTGCACAGTTCTTTTTTTTTAACATATTAAAATTATACAACAGTTTATTATTTTTCTCCTGAGATAAGTGTATGCCCAGTGTCTTTCAGGAAGGATGTCCAGGAAGAGAGGTAAAGGACAATCTAACGGACTTACTTGGTCTTTAAAACCGGTGTATACCAACTTTAGGCTTATTCATCAAAGTCTTATATATTTTTTTAAATTTCCTCTGTTTTTCTTTTTTTCTTTTTCATTTTTTTTTAAATTATACCTTAACTTCTAGGGTACATGTGCACAACGTGCAGGTTTGTTACATATGTATACTTGTGCCATGTTGGTGTGCTGCACCCATCAACTCGTCAGCACCCATCAATTCGTCATTTACATCAGGTATAACTCCCAACGCAATCCCTCCCCCCTCCCCCCCTCCATAACAGGCCCCAGTGTGTAATGTTCCCCTTCCCGAGACCAAGTGATCTCATTGTTCAATTCCCACCTATGAGTGAGAACATGCGGTGTTTGGATTTCTGTTCTTGCGATAGTTTGCTGAGAATGATGGTTTCCAGCTGCATCCAATTCCCTACAAAGGACACAAACCAATCTTTTTTTATGGCTGCATAGTATTCCATGGTGTATATGTGCCACATTTTCTTAATCCAGTCTGTCACTGATGGACATTTGGGTTGATTCCAAGTCTTTGCTATTGTGAGTAGTGCTGCAATGAACATACGTGTGCATGTGTCTTTATAGCAGCATGATTTAAAATCCTCTGGGTAGATACCCAGTAAGGGGATGGCTGGGTCATATGGTACTTCTAGTTCTAGATCCTTGAGGAATCACCATACTGTTCTCCATAATTCTCATTGTGGTTTGGATTTGCATTTCTCTGATGGCCAGTGATGACGAGCATTTTTTCATGTCTCTGTTCGCTGTATGAATGTCTTCTTTTGAGAACTGTCTGTTCATATCCCTGGCCCAGTTTTTGCTGGGATTGTTGGTTTTTTCTTGTCAATTTGTTTGAGTTCTTTGTACGTTCTGGATATGAGCCTTTTGTCAGATGAGTAGATTGCAAAAATTTTCTCCCATTCTGTAGGTTGCCTGTTCACTCTGATGGTAGTTTCTTTTGCTGTGCAGAAGCTCTTTAGTTTAATTAGATCCCATTTGTCAATTTTGGCTTTTGTTGCTATTGCTTTTGGCATTTTAGACATGAAGTCCTTGCCCATGCCTATGTCCTGAATGGTATACCCGAGGTTTTCTTCTAGGATTTTTATGGTATTAGATCTAACGTTTAAGTCTCTAATCCATCTTGAATTAATTTTTGTATAAGGAGTAAGGAAAGGATCCAGTTTCAGCTTTCTACTTATGGCTAACCAATTTTCCCAGCACCATTTATTAAATAGGAATCTTTTCCCCATTTCTTGTTTTTGTGAGGTTTGTCAAAGATCAGATGGCTGTAGATGTGTGGTATTATTTCTGAGGACTCTGTTCTGTTCCATTGGTCTATATCTCTGTTTTGGTACCAGTACCATGCTGTTTTGGTCACTGTAGCCTTGTAGTATAGTTTGAAGTCAGGTAGCATGATGCCTCCAGCTTTGTTCTTTTGACTTAGGATTGTCTTGGAGATGCGGGCTCTTTTTTGGTTCCATATGAACTTTAAGGCAGTTTTTTCCAATTCTGTGAAGAAACTCATTGGTAGCTTGATGGGGGTGGCATTGAATCTATAAATTACCTTGGGCAGTATGGCCAATTTCAAGATATTGACTATCCATGAGCATGGTATGTTCTTCCATTTGTTCGTGTCTTCTTTTATTTCACCGAGCAGTGGCTTGTAGTTCTCTTAGAAGAGGTCCTTTACATCCCTTGTCAGTTGGATTCCTAGGTATTTTATTCTCTTTGAAGCAATTGTGAATGGAAGTTCATTCATGATTTGGCTCTCTGTTTGTCTGTTATTGGTGTATAAGAATGCTTGTGATTTTTGCACATTAATTTTGTATCCTGAGACTTTGCTGAAGTTTCTTATCAACTTAAGGAGATTTTGGGCTGAGATGATGGGGTTTTCTAAATATACAATCATGTCATCTGCAAATAGGCACAATTTGATTTCTTCTTTTCCTAACTGAATAGCCTTTATTTCCTTCTCTTGCCTGATTGCCCTAGCCAGAACTTCCAACACTATGTTGAATAGGAGTGGTGAGAGAGGGCATCCTTGTCTTGTGCCAGTTTTCAAAGGGAATGCTTCCAGTTTTTGCACATTCAGTATGATATTGGCTGTGGGTTTGTCATAAATAGCTCTTATTATTTTGAGTTACATTCCATCAATAACGAATTTATTGACCGTTTTTATCATGAAGGGCTGTTGAATTTTGTCAAAGGCCTTTTCTGCATCTATTGAGATAATCATGTGGTTTTTGCGTTTTGTTCTGTTTATATGCTGGATTGCGTTTACTGATTGGCGTATGTTGAACCAGCCTTGCATCCCAGAGATGAAGCCCACTTGATCATGGTGGATAAGCTTTTTGATGTGTTGCTGGGTTCGGTTTGCCAGTATTTTATTGAGGATTTTTGCATCAATGTTCATCAAGGATATTGGTTAAAATTCTCTTTTTTTTGTTGTGTCTCTGCCAGGCTTTGGTATGAGGATGATGTTGGCCTCATAAAATGAATTAGGGATGATTCCCTCTTTTTCTATTGATTGGAATAGTTTCAGAAGGAATGGTACCAGCTCCTCCTTGTACCTCTGGTAGAATTCAGCTGTGAATCCATCGGTCCTGGACTTTTTTTGGTTGGTACTCTATTAATTATTGTCTCAATTTCAGAGTCTGCTATTAGTCTATTCAGGGATTCAACTTCTTCCTGGTTTAGTCTTGGGAGAGTGTAAGTGTCCAGGAAATTATCCATTTCTTCTAGGTTTTCTTGTTTATTTCCGTAGAGGTGTTTATAGTATTCTCTGATGGTAGTTTGTGTTTCTGTGGGGTTGGTGTTGATATCCCCTTTATCATTTTTTGTTGCATCTATTTGATTGTTTTCTCTTTTCTTCTTTATTAGTCTTGCTAGTGGTTTGTCAATTTTGTTGATCTTTTACAAGAAACAACAACTGGATTCATTGATTTTTTGGAGTGTTTTTTTGTGTCTCTATCTCCTTCAGTTCTGCTCTGATCTTAGTTATTTCTTGCCTTCTGCTAGCTTTTGAATGTGTTTGCTCTTGTTTCTGTATTTCTTTTAATTGTGATGTTAGAGTGTCAATTTTAGATCTTTCCTGCTTTCTCTTGTGGGCATTTAGTGCTATAAATTTCCCTCTACACACTGCTTTAAATGTGTCCCAGAGATTCTGATATGTTGTATCTTTGTTCTCACTGGTTTCAAGGAACATTTTTATTTCTGCCTTCATTTCGTTATGTTCCAAGTAGTCATTCAGGAGCAGGTTGTGCAGTTTCTATGTAGTTGAGCGGTTTTGAGTGAGTTTCTTAATCCTGAGTTTTAGTTTGATTGCACTGTGGTCTGAGAGACAGTTTGTTATAATTTCTGTTCTTGTACATTTGCTGAGGAGTGCTTTACTTCCAATTATGTGGTCAGTTTTGGAAAAAGTACGATATGGTGCTGAGAAGAATGTGTATTCTGTTGATTTGGGGTGGAGAGTTCTGTAGGTGTCTATTAGGTCTGCTTGCTGCAGAGATGAGTTCAATTCCTGGATATCCTTGTTAACTTTCTGTCTCGTTGATCTGTCTAATGTTGACAGTGGAGTGTTGCAGTCTCCCGTTATTATTGTATGGGAGTCTAAGTCTCTTTGTAATTCTCTAAGGACTTGCTTTATGAATCTGAGTGCTCCTGTATTAGTTGCATATACATTTAGGATAGTTAGCTCTTCCTGTTGAATGGATCCCTTTACCATTATGTAATGGTCTTCTTTGTCTCTTTTGATCTTTGATGGTTTAAAGTCTGTTTTATCAGAGACCAGGATTGCAACCCCTGCTTTTTTTTGTTCTCCATTTGCTTGGTAGGTCTTCCTCCATCTCTTTATTCTGAGCCTATGTGTGTCTCTGCATGTGAGATGGGTCTCCTGAATACAACAACCTGATGGGTCTTGACTCTATCCGGTTTGCCAGACTGTGTCTTTTAATTGGACCATTTATTCCATTTACATTTAAGGTTAATATTGTTATGTTTGAACTTGATCCTGTCATTATGATATTAGCTGGTTATTTTGCTCGTTAGTTGATGCAGTTTCTTCCTAGCATCGATGGTCTTTACATTTTGGCATGTTTTTGCAATGGCTGGTACCAGTTGTTCCTTTCCATGTGTAGTGCTTCCTTCACGGTCTCTTGTAAGGCAGGCCTAGTGGTGACAAAATCTCTAAGCATTTGCTTATCTGTAATGGATTTTATTTCTCCTTCACTTATGAAACTTAGTTTGGTTGGATATGAAATTCTGGGTTTAAAATTCTTTTCTTTAAGAATGTTGAATATTGGCCCTCACTCTGTTTTGGTTTGTAGAGTTTCTGCCAAGAGATCTGCTGTTAGGGTGATGGGCTTCCCTTTGTGGGTAACCCGACCTTTCTCTCTGGCTGGCCTTAACATTTTTTCCTTCATTGCAACTTTGGTGAATCTGACAATTATACGTCTTGGAGTTGCTCTTCTCGAGTAGTATCTTTGTGATGTTCTCTGTATTTCCTGAATTTGAATGTTGGCCTGCCTTACTAGGTTGGGGAAGTTCTCCTGGATGATATCCTGAAGAGTGTTTTCCAACTTGGTTCCATTTTCCCCCTCACTTTCAGGCACCCCAATCAGACGTAGATTTGGTCTTTTCACATAATCCCATACTTGTTGAAGACTTTGTTCATTTCTTTTTCCTCTTTTTTCTTTAGACTTCTCTTCTCACTTCATTTCATTCATTTGATCCTCAATCTCTGAAACTCTTTCTTCCAGTTGATCAAGTCTGTTACTGAAGCTTGTGCATTCGTCACGTATTTCTCGTGTCATGGTTTTTTATCTCTGTCAGTTCGTTTATGGCCTTGTATGCATTGACTATTCTAATTATCCATTCTTCCATTCTTTTTTCAAGATTTTTAGTTTCTTTGTGATGGGTACATAATTCCTCCTTTAGCTCTGAGAAGTTTGATGGACTGAAGCCTTCTTCTCTCAACTCGTCAAAGTCATTCTCTGTCCAGGTTTGATCTGTTGCTGGTGATGAGCTGCATTCCTTTGGAGGGGGAGATGTGGTCTTATTTTTTGAATTTCCCTTTTCTGCCCTGCTTTTTCCCCATCTTTGTGGTTTTATCTGCCTTTGATCTTTGATGATGGTGACATAGTGATGGGGTTTTGGTGTGGGTGTCCTTCCTGTTTGTTAGTTTTCCTTCTAACAGTCAGGACCTGCAGCTGTAGGTCTGTTGTGGATTGCTTGAGGTCCACTCCAGACCATGTTTGCCTGGGTATCAGCCGCAGAAGCTGCAGAAGATAGAATATTGCTGAATAGCAAATGTACCTGTCTGATTCTTGCTTTGGAAGCTTCGTCGCAGGGGTGTACCCTGCCGTGTGAGGTGTGGGGTGTCAGTCTGCCCCTAATGGGGGATGTCTCCCAGTTAGGCTACTCAGGGGTCAGGGACCCACTTGAGCAGGCAGTGTGTCCGTTCTCAGATCTCTACCTCCGTGTTGGGAGATCCACTACTCTCTTCAAAGCTGTCAGACAGGGTCGTTTGCATCTGCAGAGGTTTCTGCTGCTTTTTTTGTTTGCTTGTTTAGCTGTGCCCTGTCCCCAGAGGTGGAGTCTACAGAGACAGGCAGACCTCCTTGAGCTGCTGTGGGCTCCACCCAGTTTGAGCTTCCTGGAAGCTTTGTTTACCTACTTAAGCCTCAGCAATGGTGGGCACCCCTCCCCCAGCCTCGCTGCTGCCTTGCCGCCAGATTGCAGACTGCTGTGCTAGCAATGAGGGAGGCTCTGGGGGTGTGGGACCCTCCCAGCCCGGTGTGGAATATAATCTCCTCGTGTGCCGTTTGCTACGACCCTTGGTAAAGCATAGTATTGGGGTGGGAGTTACCTGATTTTCGAGATGTTGTGTGTCTCAGTTCCCCTGGCTAGGAAAAGGGATTCCCTTCCCCCTTGCACTTCCCAGGTGAGGCGATGCCTTGCCTTGCATCAGCTCTTGCTGTTCGGGCTGCAGCAGCTGACCAGCACTGATTGTCCAGCACTCTCTAGTGAGATGAACCCGGTACCTCAGTTGAAAATGCAGAAATCACCCATCTTCTGTGTCACTCGCGCTGGGAGCTGGAGACTGGAGCTGTTCCTATTCAGCCATCTTGATCCACCAGAAATTCTTTAATTAGATGCTATTTGTGAATTCTTGCTTTCATTGCAATTGATTTTGGCGTCTTCATTAAATCCTTGCCCTAGGTTATGATATTACCTATGTCTTCAAGGGTGTTTACAGTTTTGGGTTTGACATTTAAGTCTTTAATCCATCTTGAGCTATTATTATTATTATTGTTATTATTATTTGAGATGGAGTGCAGTGCTGCAATCTTGGCTCACTGCAACCGCCACCTCCCAGGTTCAAACAATTCTCCTGCCTTAGCCTCCCAAGAAGCTGGGACTACAGGTGCATGCCTCCATGCCCAGCTATTGAATTAATCTTTGTATATGTTATAAGAAAGGGGTCCAGTTTCAATCATTTGCATATAATAAGTCAGTTATCCCAGAAACATTTATTGAATAGAGAATCCTTTTCCATTGCTTGCTTTTGTCAGATTTGTCAAAGATTAGATAGCTGTAAATGTGCAGTCTTTTTTCTGGTTTCTTTATTATCTTCCATTTGTTTATGTGTCTGTTCTTTTCCCAGTACTATGTGGTTTTGTTTTATTTTTTGCTGTAGCCCTGTAGTATTGTTTGAATTCAGTTAGTGTAATGCCTCCATCTTCATTCATTTTGCTTAGGACCACCTCGGCTATTCAGGCTCTTTCTTGGTTCCATATGAATTTTAAAATAATATTTTATAATTCTGTGAAGAATGTCAATGGTAGTTTAATGGGAATAGCATTGAATCTATAAATTGCTTAGGGCCATTTTAATTTAAAAATAGTAATTTTTCTATCCATGAACATAAAATGCTTTTCCATTTCTTTGTCTCATCTCTGATTTTTTCAAGAAGTGGTTTTCAGTTCTCTTTGTAGACGTCTTGTAGCTTCCTAGTTACCTGTATTCTTAGGTATTTTATTCTCCTTGTGGCAATTGTGAATGGGAGTTTATTCCTTATTTGACTCTTGGCTTGACTATTGTTTGTGTATAGAAATACTAGGTTTTCTGTTAAACACTTCCAAGATGGCGGAATAGGAACAGCTCTGGTCTGAAGCTCCCAGCGAGATCAGTGCAGAAGATGGGTGATTTCTGCATTTCCAACTAAGATACCTGGTTCATCTCATTGGGACTGGTTGGACAGTGGTGCAGCCCACAGAGGGTGAGCTGAAGCAAGGCAGGGCATTGCCTCACCTGGGAAGCACAAGGGGTTGGGGGATTTTCCTTGCCTAGCCAAGGGAAGCTGTGATAGACTGTACCTCAAGAAACGGTACACTCCTGACCAAATACTGCACTTTTCCCATCATCTCAGCAACCAGCAGAACAGAAGATACCCTCCTATGCCTGGCTTGGCAGGTCCCACGCCCATGGAGCCTTGCTCACTGCTAGCACAGCAGTCTAAGATGCGGCAGCTTGACGTAGGGAAGAGCATCCTCCATTGCTGAAGCTTGAGTAACTCACAGTGTAAACAAAGCAGCCAGGAAGTATGAACTGGGTGGAGCCCACTGCAGCTTAGTAAGGCCTACTGCCTGTCTAGATTCCACCTCTTGGGGCAGGGCATAGCAGAACAAAAGGGAGTAAACTACTTCTACAGACTTAAACATCCCTGTCTGACAGCTCTGAGGAGAGCAGTGGCTCTCCCAGCACAGTGTTCAAGCCCCGAGAATGCGAAGACTGCCTCCTCAAGTGAGTCCCTGACCCCCGTGTAGTCTGACTGGGAAACACCTCCCAATAAGGGCAGACAGACAGACACCTCAAACAGGCGGGTGCCCCACTGTGATGAAGCTTCCAGAGGAATGATCAGGCAGCAATATTTGCTGTTCTGCAGCCTCCACTAGTGATACCCAGTCAAACAGGGTCTGGAGTTGACCTCCAGCAAACTCCAGCCGACCTGCAGCTGACGGGTCTGACTGTTAGAAGAAAAACTAACAAAGAGAAAGAAATAGCATCAATATCAACAAAAAGAACATTCACTCTAAAACCTCATCTGTAGTTCACCAACATCAAACACCAAAGGTAGATTAAACCACAAAGATGGGGAGAAAAGTGGAGCAGAAGAGAGCAGAAAAGCTGAAAATTCTGACAAACAGAGCATCTCATCTCCTCCAAAGAATCACAGCTCCTCACCATCAAGGGAACAAAACTGGATGGAGAATGAGTTTGATGAGTTGACAGAAGTAGGCTTCAGGTCAATAATAACAAACTTCTCTGAGTTAAAGGAGCACGTTCTAACCCATTGCAAGGAAGCTAAAAACCTTGAAAAAAAGGTTAACAGAATGGCTAACTAGAATAAACAGTGTAGAAAAGACCTTAAATGACCCGATGGAACTGAAAACCATGGCACAAGAACTTCGTGTTGCATGTACATTTTTCAATAGCTGATTTGATCAACTGGAAGAAAGGATGTCAGTAATTGAAGATCAAATGAATGAAACAAAGGGAGAAGACAAGATTAGAGAAAAAAGAGTGAAAAGAAACAAACAAAGCCCCCAAGAAATATGGGACAATGTGAAAAAAACAAATATTCGTTTGATTGGTGTACTGGAAAGTGATGGGGAGAATGGAACCAAGTTGGAAAACACTCTTCAGGATATTATCCAGGAGAACTTCCCTAACCTAGCAAGGCAGGCTAACATTCAAATCAGGAAATACAGAGAACACCACAAAGATACTCTTCGAGAAGAGCAACCCCAAGAGACATAATTATCAGATTCACCAAGGATGAAATTAAGGAATGATGTTAAGGGCAGCTAGAGAGAAAGGTCGGGTTACCCACAAAGTAAAGCCCACCAGATGACAGGGGATCTCTCAGCAGAAACCCTACAAGCCAAAAGAGAGTGGGGGCCAATATTCAACATTCTTAAAGAAAAGAATTTTAATCCAGAATCTCATATCCAACCAAAGTAAGCTTCATAAGTGACGGAGAAATAAAACCCTTACAGACAAGCAAATGCTCAGAAATTTTCTCACCACCAGGTCTGCCTTACAAGAGCTCCTGAAGGAAGCACTAAACATGGAAAGAAACAACTGGTACCAGTCACTGCAAAAGCACGCCAATTTTTAAAGACAATCGATGCTATGAAGAAACTGCATCAATTAATGGGCAAAAATAACCAGCTAACATCATAATGACAGGATTGAATTCAAACATAATAATATTAACCTTAAATGTAAATGGGCTAAATGCCCCAATTAAAAGACACAGACTGGCAAATTGGATAAAAAGTCAAGACCAATCAGTGTGCTGTATTCAGGAGAACCATCTCACATGCAAAGACACATATAGGCTCAAAATAAATGGATGGAAGAAGATCTACCCAGCAAATGGAAAGCAAAAAATAAAGCAGGGGTTGCAATCTTAGTCTCTGATAAGACAGACTTTAAACCAACAAAGATCAACAGAGACAAAGAAGGACATTACATAATGGTAAAGGGATCAATTCAACAAAAGAGTTAACTATCCTGAATATTTATGCACCTAATACAGGAGCACCCAGATTCATAAAGCAAATCCTGAGAGACCTAAAAAGAGACTTAGACTCCACACAATAATAATGGGAGACTTTAACACCCCACTGTCATTATTAGACAGATCAACGAGACAGAAGGTTAACAAGGATATCCAGGACTCGAACTCATCTCTGCAGCAAGCAGACCTAATAGACACCTACAGAACTCTCCATCCCAAATCAACAGAATATACATTCTTCTCAGCACCACATTGCACTAATTTCAAAATTGACCACATAGTTGTAAGTAAAGCACTCCTCAGCAAATGTACAAGAACAGAAAATATAACAAACTGTCTCTCAGACCACAGTGCAATCAAACTAGAACTCAGGATTAAGAAACTCACTCAAAACAGCTCAACTACATGGAAACTGCACAACCTGCTCCTGAATGACTACTGGGTACATAATGAAATGAAGGCAGAAATAAAGATGTTCTTTGAAACCAGTGAGGACAAAGACACAACATACAAGAACCTCTTGGACACATTTAAAGCAGTGTGTAGAAGGAAATTTATAGCACTCTATGTCTACAAAAGAAAGCAAGAAAGATGTAAAATCGACACCATGACATCGCAATTAAAAGGACTAGATAAGTGAGAATAAACAAATTCAAAAGAGAGCACAAGACAAGAAATAACTAAGATCAGAGCAGATCTGAAGGAGATAGACACAAAAAACCATTCAAAAAATTAATGAATCCAAGAGCTGGGTTTTTGAAAAGATCAACAAAATAGATAGACTGCTATCAAGGCTAATAAATAAGAAAAGAGAGAAGAATCAAATAGATGTAATAAAAGATGATAAAAGGCATATCACTAGCAATTCCTCAGAAATACAAGCTACCAACAGGGAACAGTATAAACACCTCTATATAAATAAACTAGAAAATCTGGAAGAGATGGATAAATTCCTGGACACATACACCCTCCTAAGACTAAACCAGGAGGAAGTTGAATCTCTGAATAGGCCAATAACAGGTTCCGAAATTGAGGCAATAATTAATAGCCTACCAATCAAAAAAAGTCCAAGACCAGACAGATTCACAGTCGAATTCTACCAGAGGTACAAAGAGGAGCTGGTACCATTCCTTCTGAAACTATTTCAATCAATATAAAAAGAGGGAATCATCCCTAATTCATTTTATGAGGCCAATATCATCCTGATGCAAAAACCTGGTAGAGACACAACAATAACAACAACAAAAACAGAAATTTAGGCCAATATCCCTGATGAACATTGATGTGAAAATTTTCAATAATATACTGGCAAGCTGAAAACAGCAGTTTATCTACCACGATCAAGTTGGCTTTATCCCTGGGATGCAAGACTGGTTCCACATATGCAAATCAATAAACATAATCCATCACATAAACAGAATCAATGACAAAAAACACATGATTATCTAATAGACGCAGTAAAGGCCTTTGACAAAATTCAACAGCCCTTCATGCTAAAAAGTCTCAATAAACTAGGTATTGATGGAACATATGTCAAAATAATAAGAGCTATTTATGACTAATCCACAGCCAATATTATGCTAAATGGGCAAAATCTGGAAGCACTCATGTTCAAAACCGGCACAAGACAAGGATGCCCTCTCTCACCACTGCTATTCAACATATTTTTGGAAGTTCTGGCTAGGGCAATCAGGCAAGAGAAAGAGATAAAGGATATTCAATTAGGAAAAGAGGAAGTCAAATTGTCCCTGTTTGCAGATGACATGATTGTATATTTAGAAAACCAATAATAGACAAACAGAGAGCCAAATCATGAATGAATTCCCATTCACAATTACTACAAAGAGGATAAAATACCTAGGAATCCAACCTACAAGGGATGTGAAGGACCTCTTCAAGGAGAACTACAAACTACTGCTCAATGAAATAAAAGAGGACACAAACAAATTGAAGAACATTCCATGCTCATGGATAGGAAGAATCAATATTGGGAAATGGCCATACTGCCCAAGGTAATTTTTAGATTCAATGCCATCTCGATCAAGCTGCCACAGACTTCCTTCACAGAATTGGAAAAAACTACTTTACCATTCATATGGAACCAACAAAGAGCCTGCATAGCCAAGACAACCCTAAGCAAAAAGAGCAAAGCTGGAGGCATCACGCTACCTGACTTCAAACTATATACTGCAAACTATACTTTGGTTATTATACTACAAGTCTACAGTAACAAAAACAGCATGGTACTGGTAGCAAAACAGATACATAGACCAATGGAACAGAATCAATGCCTCAGAAATAACATCACATATCTGCAACTATCTGATCTTTGACAAACCTGACAAAAAAATGCAATGGGAAAAGATTTTCTATTTAATAAATGGTGCTGGGGAAACTGGCTAGCCATATGTAGAAAGCTGAAACTGGATCCCTTCCTTACATCACATACAAAAATTAACTCAAGATGGATTAAAGACTTAAACATAAGACGTAAAACCATAAAAGCCCTAGAAGAAAACCTAGGCAATACCTTTCAGGACATAGGCATGGGCAAAGACTTCTTGACTAAAACACCAAAAACAAGGGAAACAAAAGCCAAAATAGACAAATCTGATCTAATTAAACTAATGAGCTTCTGCACAGTAAAAGAAACTATCATCAGAGTGAACAGGCAACCTACAGAATGGGAGAAAAATCTTTGCAATCTACCCATTTGACAAAGGGCTAATATCCAGAATCTACAAAAAATTTAAACAAATTTACAAGAAAAAACAACCTCATCAAAAAGTGGGCAAAGGATATGAACAGACACTTCTCAAAAGAAGACATCTATGCAGCCAACAGACATATGAAAAAATGCTCATCACTGCAGTGTAAATGCAAATTAAACCACAATGAGATACCATCTCACACAGAGTTAGGTGGTGTTAAAGGAGTCAGAAGCTCAATAGATGCCAGGAGGATGTGGGAAGCCAGGACATACATTCTTGAACGGGGTGCCAGAATGCCAGTTCAACCATTGGCGGAAGAGGAAGTGTGAGTGGTTACTTAAGGATGTAGAACTAGAAGCCAGTGACCGGCATTCCAGCTACTGGGTATATACCCAAAGATTATGAATTATGCTACAGCATAAGACATGCACATGTATGTTTTGTGCAGCACTATTTTATAATAACAAAGACTTGATTAACCAGAAATGTCCATCAGTAGTAGACTATGTTAACAAAATATGTACATGCACCATCGAGAATACTATACAGCCATAAAAGGATGATTTGATGTCCTCTGCGAAGTGGATGAAGCTGAAATTAATGTTCTAAACGAGCTATCACGGACGAGCCAAACGCGCCGTTTCTCACTCGCTGGGTGGGAGTTGAACAGCAAGGCATGGACACAGGGTAGAATAGCCACCACACGGAGCCTGTATGGGGGTTTTGGGCTGTGGGAGGATCAACGTGGGAAAAATACCTAAATATGAAATGCGGCGAGGGTTGCTGGTTGCAGCAAACCAACAGCATATATATATGTAATAGACTGCGTGTACACGTACCCTAAGGGTAGTATAGTAATAAAATAATACTAGTGTTTTGCATTGAAGTTGTATCCTGAGACTTTTGCAGAAGTTGTTTGTCAGCTTAAGAAGCTTTGGTCTGAACTGGGTTTCTAGATACACCGGGATTGCCCTCTCATCACCAGCAGGATGGTTGAAGCACTCTCTTCCTATTGGATGCCTTTTATTTCTTTCTTTTGCCACACAATTGTTTCTGTGGAACTTTTAATACTATGTTGAATAGAAGTGGTGAGAGAGGATATCTTTGTCTTCTGCCAGTTTTCAAGAAAAAATGCTTCCAGCTTTTGCCCATTCAGCATGATATTGGTTGTGTGTTTGTCATAAATATTTCTTATTATGTTTCTTCAATACTTAGCTTACTGAGAGTGTTTAACGTGAATGGATAATACCTTTTATTGAAAGCCTTTTCTCTGTTAAAATAATTATGTGTTTTTTCTTTAGTTCTCTTTATGTAATGAATTACATTTATTGATTTGCATATGTTGAATCAAACTTGCGTTCTGAAGAAGAAGCCTACTTGATCATGGAGGATTAGCTTTTTGATGTGCTGCTGAATTCAGTTTCCCAGTATTTTGTTGTGGATTTTTGCATTTGTGCTCGTCAGAGATGTTGACCTCAAGTTTCATTTTTTTGTTGTTGTTTTATCTCTGCCAGGTTTCGATATCAGAATGATGCTGGCCTCATAGAATGAGTTAAGGAGGAGCTCCTCCTCCCTTATTTTTTGCAATAGTTTCAGTAAAAATGGTACCAGCTTCTTTTTTTATACATCTGGTAGAATTTTGCTGTGAGTCTTTCTGGTCCTGAGCCTTTTTTTTTTTTTTTTTTGTTGGTATGCTACTTATTACTGCCTCAATTTCAGAACTCATTATTGGTATATTCAGAGATTCCATTACTTCCTGGTTTAGTCTTGAGAGGGTGTATATGTCTGTGAATTTATTCATTCCTTCTAGATTGTTTAGTTCACATGCATATAAGTGTTCATAATATTCTCTGATAGTTGTTTGTATTTCTGTTGGGTCAGTGGTAATATCCCTTTTATTATTTCTGATTATGTTTATTTTGAAACTTCTCTCTTTTGTTTATTTAACTCTAGCTAGTACCCTACTATTTTATTATTATTTTTTACTAAACTAGCTCCTGGATTTATTGATTATTTTTTGAATGATATTTTGTGTCTCTATCTCCTTCAGTTCAGCTTTGATTTTGGTTGTTTCTTGTCTTTGTTTGCTCTTGGTAATCTGGTTCTTTTGGTTGTGATGTTAGGTTAGTAAACTGAGATCTTTCTATGTCTTTGATATAGGCATTTAGTGCTATAAATTTTTCTTTTAACACTGCCTTAGCCATGTTGCAGAGATTCTAATACCTTTTATCTTTGTTCTCATTAGTTTTAAAAAACTTTATTTTTGCCTTCATTTTGTTATTTACCCAAAATTCATTTAGTAGCAGATTATTCAATTTCCATAAAATCATATGGTTTTGAGAGAATTTTTTTCATCATTAATTCTAATCTGATTTTGGTGTGATCCAAGAGATCATTTGTTATGGTTTTGGTCCTTTTTCATTTGCTTAGGGGTGTTTTAATTCTGATTATGTGATTGATTATAGAGTAAGTGCCATCTGCTGATGAGCAGAATGTATATTGTGTTAGTTTTGGGTGGTTAGTTCTGTAGATATCTATAAGGTCCATTTGATCCAGTGCTGAGTTCTGGTCTTGAACATTTTTGTTTATTTTCTGTCTCTATGATTTATCTATTATTTTTAGTGGAATATTAAAGTCTCCAACTATTATTGTGTGGGAGTCTTTGTGTCTTTGAAAGTCTCTAAGAACTTGCTTTATGAATATGGGTGGTCCTGTGTTGGGTGCATATGTATTTAGGATAGTTAGATCTTCCTGTTAAATTGAACACTTTACCATTATGTAATGCTCTTCTTTGTCATTTTAAATCTTTGTTGGTTTAAAATCCTTTATGTCTGAAACTAGGATTTCAACTCCTGTTTTTTTTCTGTTTTCTGTTTGCTTGGTAGATTTTTCTTCATTCTTTTATTTTGAGCCTATATATGTCATTGAGTGTGAGATGGTGTTCTTGAAGACAGCATACCAATGGGTCCTGGTTCTTTATCCAGCTTTCCACTCTGTGTCTTTTAATTTTGGAATTTAGCCCATTTACATTTAAGGTTAGTATTGATATGTGTGGATTTGATTCTGCCATCATGATGTTAGCTGGTTATTTTGCAGACTTGTTTATGTGGTTGTTTTACAGTGTCACTGGTCTGTATACTTCAGTGGGTTTTTCTTTAGTGGCTGGTAACGTGTTTTTTTGTTTTGTTTTGTTTTTTTTCTATATTTATTGCATCCTTTAGGAGCTCTTGTAAGGTAGGTCTGCTGGTAACAAATTCCCTCAGCATGTGCTTATCTGAAAAGGATTGTATGTATATATGGTTTTTTTTTTTTTTTTTTTTGCTTATGAAGCTTAGTTTGGCTGAATATAAAATTCTGGGTTGAAATTTCTTTCTTTATGAATGTTTAATATTGGCCTCCAATATCTTCAGGCTTGTAGGGTTTCAGCAGAGAGGCCTCCTGTTGGTATGATGGTCTACCCTTGGTAGGTAATTTGGCCTTTCTCTCTGACTGCCTTTGTCATTTTTTTATTTCAACCTTGGAGGCTGATGATTATATATCTTTGGGATAATTTTTTGTGGAGCATCCTACTGGGATTCTCTGCATTTCCTAAATTTGAATGTTAGCCTCTCTAGCTAGGTTGAGGAAGTTCTCATGGATGATATCCTAAAATATGTTTTTCATTCTCCCCATCATTTTGAGGTGTAACAATTAGTGTAGATTCAGTCTGTTTACATAATGCCATATTTCTCCGAGCTTTTGTTCGTTCTTTTTAAATTTTTTCTTTATTCTTGTCTGCCTGTCTTATTTCAGAAAGGCAGTCTTCACCTTCTGAGATTCTTTTTTTTCTGCTGGGTCTATTCTGCTATTAATACTTGTGATTGCATTATAAAATTTTTGTAGTGTGTTTTTCAACTCTATCAGGTTGTTCATGTCCTTTTATTTACTGACTATTTTGTATACCACCTCGTGCAATGTTTCATCATGATTTTTAGCTTCCTTGTATTGGGTTACAATTTAATCTTGTAGCTCAGTGAACTTCATTCTTATCTATATTCTAAATTATATTTCTGTCATTTCAGCTATCTCAGCCTCAACCCAGTTCCACCCTTGCTGGAGAGAGGATGTTGTCTCTGGAGGAAGGAGGTTACTCAGACTTTTTGAGTTTTCAGCGTTCTTTGTGGTGATTTATTCTAATTTTTGTGGGCTTATCTACCTGCAGTCTTTGAGGTTTCTGAGTTTTCAATGGGTTTGCTTTTTCTTTTAACAACTGACCACTTGTCCATAGGGCCTCTGCAGTTTGCTAAGGGCCCACTCCAGTCCCTAGTCACCTCAGATTTTCCAGTACCTGGAGGTATCACCAGTGAAGGCTGTAAAACAGCAAAGATGGCAACCTGCTCCTTTCTCCAGGAGCTCTGTCCCAGAGAGGTATGCACCTGTTGCTGGCCCAAACACACCTGTAGGAGGTGGCTGGAAGTCACAGGTGGGAGGTTTCACTCAGTCAGGAGAAAATGAATTGGGGATGCACTTAAAGAAGCAGCCTGGGCATACTTTCACAGAGAAGTTGTGCTGTGCTGGAGTAGTGCTTCTGCATGGTTGGCCTGGGCTCTCCAAAGCCCTCAGGCTGGAACAACTAAGTTTCCCAAACTGCAAAGATAACACTAAACCCCTCCCTCTGAGAACTCTGTCCCAGAGAGTATTCAAATCTCTGTCAGCCAGAGAACACCAGTGGGGTTGGCTGGAGGCCCCAGTTGAGAGATGTCCCACCCAGCAAGGAGGAATGCATAGGGGATCTGCTTTAAAAAGCAGTCTGGCCACATTTTGGTAGAGCAACAGTGTTGTGGTAGGGGATCTCTTCCACCCCCCAGTCGATTAAGACTCCCCAAAGCCCACAAGGAGGAACAGCTGAGTTGCCAAAAGAGCACAGATGGTGACTCACACCTCTCTCTGGGAGTTTTGTCCCAGGAAGAGTTCAAATCTCTGTCACCCAGAGAACACTAGTGGGAGTTACTGGAGTTCCCACCCAGTGAGGAGGAATGAATCAGAGACCCACTTAAAGAAGCAGTCTGAGGCCTGGCATGGTGGCTCAGGCCTGTAATTCCAGCACTTTGGGAGACTGAGGTGGGCAGATCACGAGGTCAGGAATTTGAGACTAGCCTGGCCAACATGGTGAAACCCTGTCTCTACTAAAAATACAAAAAAAATAGCTGTTTGTAGTGGAGGGCACCTGTAATTTCAGCTACTTGGGAGGCTGAGGCAGGAGAATCATTTGAACCCAGGAGGTGGATTACAATCGTCGCAAAGGTGCCGCCAGCCGGATTGATAGGGTGAGACTACATCTCAGAAAAACCGAAATGGAGGAGGAGGAGGAGGAGAAGGAGAAAGTCTGGTCATCTTTTGGTAGAACATCTGTGCTGTGCTGGGGGATCCCTTCTGCAGTTGGTCAGTTTGGACTTTCCAAAGCCTGCACTGTGGAAGGGTTGAGTCATCCAATCAACAAAGATGGTGGCCCCCCGCCCCATGGAAAGTCTGTCCTAGGTAGGTGCAACACTGTTGCTGGCAACTGGCTGAAATTCCAAGCTAGTGGGTCTTATCATGTAAGGTGACATGGAACTGTGGTCCATAGATTATCTCTGCTCAGCCCCCTAGATTCAGCCTCTTTCCTCAGAGTATGTAACAGGGTCTAACTTCTCACTTTGCTGGAGTTGCAGTTACTTTTGCTTGGAAGCTCAGAGCCAAAGTATCTAAAGCTTCCAGGTCTCTATGAGTGCCTGAGTGGCTTCTCCGCTAAGACTCCACATAGTTCTGTGTGTCAGACTGAAGGCTCTGGTGGAGTGGGCCCATGAGGGGATCTCCTGACCTGAGAGTTTAAATGACCAGTGGGAAGAGCATGGTTTCCCAGGGTAGCACGTCCACTTAATGCTTCCCTGGGTTGCGGAGGTTCTCTTGGCTGTGTTGCTCTTGAATGGGCCTTCGTCCAGCCTTGCTTTTCTCCATTCTCTGTGGGTCGAGTGGTGTCTTTAATTAGTGTCAATATGAGTACCTGAATGTTTCAGCTGAAGGTGCTGTATTTACTCACCCCTTTTTTCCCTCTCATCAGAGTACTAACCAAGCCCAACCCTCCTTAGCTTATGAGATCAGATGAGATCGGGCACATTCAGAGTGGTATGGCCATAGACGCACCATTTGTTTCTCTTCGTGAGAACCACGCACCCTAGCTGCTTCTAGTCGGCTATCATGGCCACTCCCTTCTATTTCTTCTAAATTCAGTTGTAGGTTGTATATTTGAAGGAATTTATACATTTCCTTTAGGTTGCATAATTTGTTGACATACAATTGTTTGTAATAGTCTTGTACAAATATTTGTATTTACTTGGCATCATTTGTAATGTTTACTTTTCATTTCAGATTTTATTTTCATCTTCTCTTTTCATCTTAGAAAGTCTAAAAAATACTTTGTTGATTTTGTTCACTCTTTAAAAACACAACTCTTAATATTGTTGGTTTTTTCATTGTTTTTCAGTTGTCTATTTTATTTCTTCTGTAATCTTTATTATTTTTATCTTTTTGTTAAATTTAGACTTAGTTTGTTTTTCTTTTCTCACACGTTAATATGTAAAGTCAGGTTCATTATTTGAGATCTTTCTTTTTTAACGTAGGCCTTTATCAATATACACTTCTCTGTAAGTGCTGCTTTGGCAACATCTCACAAGTTTTGGCACATTGCGTTTTTGTTTTCATTTGTCTTGAGATATTTTCAAATTTCCCATAAGATTTCATCTTCAATCTTGTGCTTGTTCAAAGTGTGTTATTTAATTTTTAGTTATTTGTAAATTTGTAATTTTTTAAAAAAATATTTCTAGTTTAAGTTTATCATATTAAGAATAATTGCTTGGTACATTTTCAGTCTTCTTAAATTTGTTGAGCTTCATTTTGTGACCTAGAGTGTGTTCTATTCTGGGTAATGTTCTATGTATGTTTGAGAAAAATGTGTATTCTGATGCTCTTGAGTGGAATGTTGTGCATTAATCCGTTAGATCCATTAGATCTAGAATGTTTCCAAGTCAGCTATTTATGTATTGATTTTCTGTTTTGATGATCTGTCCATTACACAAAATGGGATATTCGAGTATCTTACTAGTATTTATTTGATGTCTATTTCTCCATTTTTTCAATGTTTGCTTTATATATTTATTTGCTCTAAGGTTGGGTGCACATATAATTGCTTTATCTTTCTGTGGAATTGGCCCTGTTATCATTATGCAAGTATATTTTTATCTCTTGTGACAGTTTTTTACTTAAATTCTATTTTGTCTAAATATAGCCACTCCTGCTCCTTTCTGGGTCACTATTTTCTTGGACTACATTTTTTCATCTTTAACTTTCAGCTTATATGTGTCCATAAATATAAAGTGAGCATCTTGCAGAAAGCATATTATTGAATTTTGGTTTTTATACATTCAGCTAGCTCATTTTTGGGGTGAGCTTTTTCTATTTAAATTTGCAGTAACTATTGATATACAAGGATTTATTATTACCGTTTTGTTAACTGTTTTCCGTATGTTTTGTAGTTCCTATGTTCCTCTGTTTTTCTTTTGCTCTCTACTTTTGTGATTTGATGATTTTCTTGTAATGATATACTTTGGTTATTATTTCTTTTAAATTTTTTTTACCTACTGTTGATTTTTTTCATAGTTCTATGGGTTTTTTAAAAAACTTCTTATGTGTATAAAAGTCTATTATATGTTGATCACTTAAATTGTATACAAAATCACCACACTTTGACTCTTCCCTCACACACTCTCTGTTATTAATACAAGAATTTTACTTTTAAAATAATTTTTGATATGTAATTTTTGTGGGTGCAAAGCAAGAGTATATATTTATGGGGTGCATGAGATACTTTAATACAGGCATACAAGGTGTAATAATCAAAACATGATAAATGGGGTATCCATCCCCTCAAGGACTTATTCTTTGTTTTAATAACAATCCAATTATACTTATTTATTTATTTTTAAATACACAATTAAATTCTTGTTGACTATCATCATTATTTTGTTCTACCAAATACTAGGTTTATTCATTGTTTCTAACTATTGATTTTTACATATTAATCATATTTATTTTACCCCATTCCTCTATTACTCTTCCCAGCTTCTGGTAACTAACCTTCTACTCTCTATCTTCATCAGTTCAATTGCTTTAATGTTCAGAACCCAGAAATAACTGAGAAATGTGTAAAGGCTGTCTTTCTGTGGTTGGCTTTGTTCATTGTCTCCTTTACCGTGCAGAAGCTTTTAACTTGTTGTAATCCCATTCATCCATTTTTGCTTTGGTTGCCTGTGCTTGTGGGGTATTACTCAAGAAATTTTTGCCCAGTTTGATGTCCTACAGAATTTCACCAAGGTTTTCTTTTAGTAGTTTTATAAATTAAGGTATTAGTTTCAAGTCTTTAATCCATTTTGCATTGCTTTTTGTATGTGGCAGAATATACACATCTCTTTTATATTCTTCAGAGTATGGATATTCAGTTTTCCATGCACCATTTATTGAAAAGAATGTTTTTTACTCAATAAATGTGCAAGGCAAATTTATTGAAAATGAGCTCACTGTAGATATATGGTTTGTTTCTAAGTCATCCAATTTGTTCCATTGGCCTGTGTTTCTGTTTTTATGCTAGTACCATGCTGTTTTGGTTACTACAGCTTGGCAATTTAATTTGAAGTCAGGTAATGCGATTCCTCCAATTTTTTTCTCTTCTTTTTTTCTTTTTTTTTTTTTTTTTTTTTTTTTTTTTTTTTTTTTACGAAGTCTCACTCTGTAGCCAGGAAGGAGTGCAATGGCGTGATCTCAGCTCACTACAACCTCTGCCTCCTGGGTTCAAGTGATTCTCCTTCCTCAGCCTCCTGAATAGCTGGGACTATAGGCATGCACCACCACACCCAGCTAATTTTTGTATTTGTAGTTGAGATGGGGTTTCACCATGTTGGCCAGGATGGTCTCAATCTCTTGACCTCATGATCCACCCACCTCGGCCTTCCAACATGCTGGGATTACAGGTGTGAGCCAATGCGCCTGGCCTTCCCATTTTGTTCTTACTGGGCAGGACAGCTTGGGTTATTCTGAGTCTTTTTTGTTTTCATGTAAATTTTAAAATTATTTTTATTTCTGTGAAAAATGTCATTGGTATTTTGATAAGGATTGCATTGAATCTGTAGATTTCTCTGAGAAGTATTTTTATTTTAATAATATTGTTTCTTTAGATCCATGAACATGAAATATCTTTCCATTTTCTTGTGTTGTGTTCAATTTCTTTCATCAGTGTTTTGTAGTTTTTATTGTAGAGATCTTTCACTTTCTCAATTAGCTTATTTCCTAAGTGATTTTATTTCTGGCTACTGAAAATTAGATTACTTTTTCATTACTTTTTCAGACGGTTCAATGTTGACATTTAGAGATGCTACTGATTTTTGTACCTTGATTTTATGTCCTGAAACTTCACTAAATTTCTTTATCCATTCTAAAAGTTTTTGTTCTAGCTTTTAGTTTTATCCAGATACGAGATTATATCATCTGTAAACAAGGATAATTTGTCTGCTTCCTGTCTAATTAGAGTGCCTTTTATTTTTTTCTTTTTTCTGGTTTCTCTAGCTAGAATTCCTGGTACTATATTGAATAAAAGTGGTGACAGTAGGAATCCTTATCTTGTTACAGGTAGTAAAAGAAAGGCTTGCAGATTGTTCCCCATTAATTTTGATACTAGCTCCGAGTCAGTCATATATGGTTTTTATAATACTGAGGTATGTTTCTTCTATACATAATTTTCGAGGGTTTGTTATTATAAGGAATGTTAAATTTTATTAAATTCTTTCTCAGCATCAATTGATATAATTATATGTTTTTTCCTTTATTCTGTTGATATGATGTATCACATTGATTAAATTGCCTACAGTGAAATATATTGCATCCTTTGGATAAATCCCACTTAATTGTGATGAAGATTTTTAATCTATTGTTGAATTCTGTTTGCTAGTATTTTGTAAGAATTTTTGCATATTGGCCTGTAGTTTTCTTTTTTGAGGTGTCTTTGTCTGATTTTAGTATTGGGGTAATATTGCCCTTACAGAATAAATCTGCTATTATTCACTCATTTTCGTGTATTTTTTAGAGTACTTTGAGTCGGATTGGTATCAGTGTGTCTTTAATTATTTGGTGTAAAATTTAGCAGTGAAACCATCAGGTCCCAGGCTTTAAACTATTGAGAGACATTTTATTTTATTTTATTCGAAGTTTTTTTTTTTTTTTTAATACTTTAAGTTCTGGAATACATGTGCGGAAAGTGCAGGTTTGTTACATAGGTATACACGTGCCATGGTGGTTTGCTACAGCAAACAACTCATCATCAACTTTAGATATTTCCCCTAATGCTATCCCTTCCCTAGCCCCACAGCCCCCAACAAGCCTCAGTGTGTGATGTTCCCTGCCCTGTGTCCATGTGTTCTCATTGTTCAACTCCAACTTATGAGTGAGAAGATGTGGTGTTTCATTTTCAGTTCCTGTGTTAGTTTGCTGAGAATGAGGGTTTCCAACTTCATCCATGTCCCTGCAAAAAACATGAACTCATCCTTTTAAATGACTGTATAGTATTCCATGGTGTATATATGTCACATTTTCTTTATCCAGTCTATCATTGATGAGCATTTGGGTTGGTTTCAAGTCCTTGCTATTGTGAACAGTGACACAATAAACATACGTGTGCATGTGTCTTTTATATTTATAATCCTTTGGGTATATACCCAGTAATGGAATTGCTGGGTCAAATCATATTTCTGGTTTTAAATCCTTGAGGAATCGACATACTGTCTTCCACAATGGTTGAAATAATTTACACTTACACCAACAGTGTAAAAGTGTTCCTACTACTCCACATCCTCTTCAGCATCTGTTGTTTCCTGACATTTTAATGATCGCCATTTGACAGGCATGAGACGGTATCTCATTGGGGTTTTGATTTGCATTTCTCTAATGACCAGAGATGATGAGCTTTTTTCATATGTTTGTTGGCCACATAAACGTCTTCTTTTGATAAGTGTCTGTTCATATCCTTTGTGTACTTTTTGATGGGGTTGTTTGCTTTTATTTTCCTGTAGATTTGTTTAAGTTCCTTGTAGATTCTAAATATTAGCCATTGTCAGATGAATATTAGCCATTGTCAGATGAATATATTGCAAAAATTTTCTCCCATTCTGTAGGTTGCCTGTTCATTCCAATGATAGTTTCTTTTGCTATGCAGAAGCTCTTTAGTTTATTTATATCCCATTTGTTAATTTTGGCTTCTGTTGCCATAGTTTTTGGTGTTTTAGTCATGAAGTCTTTGCCCATGCCTATGTCCTGAATGGTATTGTCTAGGTTTTATTCTAGGGCTTTTATGGTTTTACATCTTACATTTAAATCTTTAATCCATCTTGAGTTAATTTTTGCATAAGGTGTAAGAAAAGGGTCCAGTTTTAGTTTTCTGCATATGGCTAGCCAGTTTTCCCAACACCATTTATTAAATAGGGAGCCCTTTCCCCATTGCTTCTTTTTGTCAGGTTTGTCAAAGATCAGATGGTTGTAGATGTGTGGTGTTATTTCTGAGGCCTCGGTTTTGTTCCATTAGTTTATATATCTGTTTTGGTACCAGTACCATGGTGTTTTGGTTCCTCTTGCCTTGTAGTATAGTTTGAAGTCAGGTAGCACGATGACTCCAGCTTTGTTCTTTTTGGTTAGGATTGCCTTGGTTATAGGAGTTCTTTTTTTGGTTTTGTATGAAATTTAAATTAGTTTTTTTTGTAATTCTATGAAGAAGCTCAATGGTAGATTGATGGGGATAGCACTGAATCTATAAATTACTTTGGGCATTATGGCTATTTTCACGATATTGATTCTTCCTAGCCGCGAGCATAGAAAATTTGTACCTTTGTTTGTGTCCTCCCTTATTTCTTTGAACAGTGGTTTGTAGTTCTCCTTGAAGAGATTCTTCACATCCCTTGTAAGTTGTATTCCTGGGTATTTTATTCTCCCTGTAGCAATTGTGAATGTGAGTTCAGTCATAATTTGTCTCTCTGTTTATCTATTATTAGTGTATAGAAATTCTTGTGATTTTCGCACGTCGATTTTGTATCCTGAGACTGCTGAAGTTGTTTATCAGCTTAAGGATATTTTGGGCTGAGACAATGGGGTTTTCTCATTATACAATCAATATACAACCGTGTCAATATATAATATACAATCATGTCATATACAAACAGATGAAATTTTACTTCCTCACTTTTTATTTGATTACCCTTTATTTCTTTCTTTTGCCTTATTGTCCTGGCCAGAACTTCCAGTATTTTTTTTTTTTAATGATATTTTATTACACTTTGCTGTCCTGTGTTTTCAAATTGATTCCATTTCAGAACTTCCAGTATTATGTTGAATAGGAGTGACAAGAGAGGGCATCCTTGTCTTGTGCCAGTTTTCCAAAGGAATTATTCCAGTTTTTGCCCATTTAGTATGATATTGGCTGCAGGTTCATCATAAATAGCTCGGATTATTCTCAGATATGTTCCATCAATACCTAGTTTATTGAGAGTTTTTAGCATGAAGGGGTGTTGAATTTTATCAAACGGTTTCTCTGCATCTATTGAGTTAATCATGTGTTTTTTTTGTCATTGGTTCCGTTTATGTGATGTATTACATTTATTGATTTGCATGTGTTGAACCAGCCTTGCATCCCAGGGTGAAGCCGACTTGATCGTGATGGATAAGCTTTTTGATGTGCCACTGGATTCGGTTTGCCCATATTTTATTGAGGACTTTCACAGCTATGTTCATCAGAGTTATTGGCCTGAAATTTTCCATTTTTGTTGTGTCTCTGCCAGATTTTCATATCAGGATGATGCCGGCCTCATAAAATGAGTTAGGGAGAATTCCCTTTTTTTTTTCTTACTCTTTGGAATATTTCAGAAGGAATGGTACCAGATACTCTTTGTACCTCTGGTAGAATTTGACTGTGAATCCGTCTGGTCCTGGACTTCTTTTGGTTGGTAGGCTAATAATTACTGCCTCAGTTTCAGAACTTGTTATTAGTCTATTCAGGGATTCAATTTCTTACTGGTCTAGTCTTGGGAAGATGTATGTTTCCAGGAATTTATTCATTTCTTCTAGATTTTCTAGTTTATTTGTGTAGAGGTGTTTATAGTATTCTCTGATAGCAGTTTGTATTTCTGTAGGATCAGTGGCAGTATCTCCTTTATCACTTTTTACTATATTTATTTGATTCTGCTCTCTTTTTTTCTTTATTAGTCTGGCTACTGGTCTATTTTGTTAATCTTTTCAAAAAAACACTTTCTGGATTCATTGATTTTTTTTAAATGTTTTTCCGCATCTCTGTCTCCTTCAGTTCTGCTCTGATAATAGTTGTTTTTTGTCTTCTGCTAGCTTTTGAATTTGTTTGCTCTTTCTTCCCTAGTGCTTTTAATTGTGGTGTTAGGGTGTCAATTTTAGATCTTTCCCACTTTCTTCTGTGGGTATTTAGTGCTATACATTTCCCTCTGAACACTGCTTTAGTTGTGTCACAGAGATTCTGGTTAATCGTGTCTTTGTTCTTGTGGGTTTCAAAAAAGTTATTTATTTCTGCCTTAATTTCTTTATTTGCACAGTAGTCATTCAGGAGCAGATTGTTCAGTTTCCATTGTGGTTTTGAGTGAGTTTCTTAATCCTGAGGTCTAATTTGATTGCACTCTGGTCTGAGATACTGTTTGTTATTATTTCTGTTCTTTTGCCTTTGCTCAGGAGTGTTTTACTTCCAATTACGTGTTCAATTTTAGAATAAGTGTTATGTGTTGCTGAGAAGAATGTATATTGTGTTGAGTTGGGGTGGAGAGTTCTGTAGATGTCTATTAGGTCCACCTGGTCCAGAGCTGAGTTCAAGTCCTGAATATCCTTGTTAATTTTCTGTCTTGTTGATGTGTCTAATATTGACAGTGGAGTATTAAAGTCTTCCGCTATTATTGTGTTGGATTCTACATCTTTTTGTAAGTCTCTAAGAACTTGCTTTATGAATCTGGGTGCTCCTGTATTGGGTGAGTATATATTTAGGATAGTTAGCTTTTCTTGTTGCATTGATCCCTTTATTATTATGTAATGTCCTCATCTCTTTTGATCTTTGTTGGTTTAAAGTCTGTTTTATCAGAGACTATGATTACAACTCTTGCATTCTTTTTGTTTTGTTTTTCATTTGCTTGGTAAATCTTTCTCCCTCCCTTTATTTTGAGCCTATGTGTGTGCTTGCACGTGAGATGGGTCTCCTGAATACAGCACACCTATTGGTTGTGACTCTATCCAATTAGCCAGTCAGTGTCTTTTAATTGGGGCATTTAGCTCATTTACATTTAAGGTTAAATTTGTTATGTGTGAATTTGGTTTGGTCAATATAATACAAGCCAGTTATTTTTCCCCTTAATTGATGCAGTTTCTTCATAGTGTTGATGGCCTTTAAAATTTGGTATTTTTTTGCAATAACTGGCACTGATTTTTCCTTTCCATACTTAGTGCTTCCTTCAGGAGCTTTTGTAAAGCAGGCCTAGTGGTGACAAAATCTTTCAGCATTTGCTTTTCCGGTAAGGATTTTATTTCTCCTTTACTTGTGAAGCTTAGTTTGGCTGGATATGAAATTCTGGGTTGAAAATTCTTTTCTTTAAGAATGTCGAATATTGTCCCCCACTATCTTCTGTCTTGTAAGATTTCTGCAGATACATCCACTGGTATTCTGATGGGCTTTACTTTGTGGGTAATCCGACCTTTCTCTCTGGCTGTCCTTAATAATTTTTTTTTTCCTTTCATCCTTGGTAAATCTGATGATTATAGATCTTGGGGGTCCTCTTCTCAAGGAGTATCTTTGTGGTGTTCTCTGTATTTTCTGAATTTGAATGTTGACCTGTCTTGCTAGGTTGGAGAAGTTCTCTTGCATAATATCCTAAAGAGTGTTTTCCAACTTTGTTTCATTTTCCCTGTCACTTTCAGGTACACCAATCAAACATAGGTTTTTTTTGTTTGTTTGTTTTGTTTTGTTTTTTCTCACATAGTCCCATATTTCTTGCAGGCTTTGTTTTAATTCTTTTTTTCTCTAATCTTGTCTTTATGCTTTATTTCATTAAATCATTAAATTGCTCTTCAGTCTCTGATATTCTTTCTTCCACTTGATCAATTCAGCTATTGATACTTGTGTGTGCTTCATGAAGTTCTCGTGCTCGTGTATGTTCTTCTCTAAACTGGTTATTCTAGATAGCAACTTGTCTAACATTTTTTCAAGGTTCTTAGCTTCCTTGCATTGGGTTAGAACATGCTCTTTTAGTTCGCAGGAGTTTGTTATTACCAACCTTCTAAAGCCTACTACTGTCAATTCATCAAACTCATTCTCCATCTAGTGTTGTGTCCTTGCTGGCGAAGAGTTGTGATCCTTTGGAGAAGAAGAGGTGTGCTGGTCTTTGGAATTTTCAATGTTTTTGCACTCATTTTTCTTCATCTTCATGGATTTATCTACCTTTGATTTTTGATGTTGGTAACCTTCAGATGGGGTTTCTGTGTGGACATCCTCTCTGTTTATATTGATGCTATTTCTTTCTGTTTGTTGATTTTATTTCCAGCACTCAGGCCCCTCTGCTGCAAGTCTGCTGGAGTTTGCTGGAGGTCCACTCCAGATCCCTTTTTCCTGGGTATCATGAGCGTAGACTGCAGAACAGCAAGGATTGCTGCTTGTTCCTTTTTCTGGAAGATTCATTCCAGAGGGGCACCCTTCAGATGCCAGCAGGAGCTCTCTTGTTTGATGTGTCTGTCAACCCCTCATGGGAGGTATCTCCCAGTCGGGAGTCACAGGAGTCAGGGACCCACTTGAGGAGGCAGTTTGTTCTTTCACAGAGTTCGAATGCTATGCGTGGAGATCTGCTGCTCTCTTCAGAGCTGGCTGGCAGGTACCTTTAAGTCTGCTGAAGCTGCACCCACAGCTGCCCTTTTTCCCAGGCGCTGTGTCCCAGGGAGGTGGGAGTTTTATCTATAAGCCCCTGGTTGGGACTTCTGCCTTTCTTTTAGAGATGCCCTGCTCAGAGAGGAGGAACCTAGAGAGACATTATAGCAGCAGTGGCTTTGCCTCCCAGTTCAAACTTCCTGGCAGCCTTTTTTACACTATGAGGGGGAAACTACCTACTCAAGCCTCAGTAGTGGCTGATGCTCCTCCTCCCACCAAGCTCGAGCATTTCAGGTTAACTTCAGACTGCTATGCTAGGAGTGAGAATTTCACACCAGTGGATCTTAGCTTGCTTGGCTCTGTGGGGGTGGGATCCGCTGAGCTAGACCATGTGGCTCCCTGGCTTCACCCAGTGCAATGGAGCAAACTTGGCTCACTGCAACCTCCGCCTCCTGAGTTTAAGTGATTCTCCTGTCTCAGCCTCCTAAGTAGGTGGGATTACAGGCATGCACCACTACACCCAGCTATTTTTTTGTATTTTTAGTAGAGACAGAGATTCACCATGTTGGCCAGGCTGATCCCAAACTCCTGACCTCATGATTCGCCCGCCTTGGTCTCCCAAAGTGCTAGGATTATGGGCATGAGTCCCTGCTCCCAGCTACCTTGTTTTTTATATAACCTTTAAATAAGCTTTGCATTGAAAAAAAGTTATTTCCCTTTTAACAAGAACACACATTTTTTATAACATTTTTCTACAATATATATTTTGAACTGGAAAACATCCAAACATTTAATTAAATATCCATTATTTAACTTCAGATTTTAAATTATGACAAGTTTGTCTAAAAGTATGTACTCCATTACATTTACCTAATTTTTTATTTTATTTTTATTTTATTTATTTTATTTTTTAAAAATTTATTTATTATTATTATACTTTAAGTTCTAGGGTACATGTGCATAACGTGCAGGTTTCTTACATATGTATACTTGTGCCATGTTGGTGTGCTGCACCCATCAACTCGTCAGCACCCATCAACTCGTCATTTACATCAGGTATAACTCCCAATGCAATCCCTCCCCACTCCCCCCTCCCCATGATAGGTCCCAGTGTGTGATGTTCCCCTTCCTGAGTCCAAGTGATCTCATTGTTCAGTTCCCACCTATGAGTGAGAACATGCGGTGTTTGGTTTTCTGTTCTTGTGATAGTTTGCTAAGAATGATGGTTTCCAGCTGCATCCATGTCCCTACAAAGGACACAAACTCATCCTTTTTTATGGCTGCATAGTATTCCATGGTGTATATGTGCCACATTTTCTTAATCCAATCTGTCACTGATGGACATTTGGGTTGATTCCAAGTCTTTGCTATTGTGAATAGTGCCGCAATAAACATACGTGTGCATGTGTCTTTATAGCAGCATGATTTATAATCCTTTGGGTATATCCCCAGTTATGGGATGGTTGGGTCATATGGTACATCTAGTTCTAGATCCTTGAGGAATCGCCATACTGTTTTCCATAATGGTTGAACTAGTTTACAATCCCACCAACAGTGTAAAAGTGTTCCTATTTCTCCACATCCTCTCCAGCACCTGTTGTTTCCTGACTTTTTAATGATCGCCATTCTAACTGGTGTGAGATGCTACCTCATTGTGATTTTGATTTGCATTTCTCTGATGGTCAGTGATGATGAGCATTTTTTCACGTGTCTGCTGGCTGTATGAATGTCTTCTTTTGAGAACTGTCTGTTCATATCCTTTGCCCACTTTTTGATGGGGTTGTTTGTTTTTTTCCTGTAAATTTGTTTGAGTTCTTTGTAGGTTCTGGATATTAGCCCTTTGTCAGATGAGTAGATTGCAAAAATTTTCTCCCATTCTGTAGGTTGCCTGTTCACTCTGATGGTAGTTTCTTTTGCTGTGCAGAAGCTCTTTAGTTTAATGAGATCCCATTTGTCAATTTTGGCTTTTGCTGCCATTGCTTTTGGTGTTTTAGACATGAAGTCTTTGCCCATGCCTATGTCCTGAATGGTACTACCTAGGTTTTCCTCTAGGATTTTTATGATATTAGGTCTAACATTTAAGTCTCTAATCCATCTTGAATTAATTTTCGTATAAGGAGTAAGGAAAGGATCCAGTTTCAGCTTTCTACTTATGGCTAGCCAATTTTCCCAGCACCATTTATTAAATAGGGAATCCTTTCCCCATTTCTTGTTTCTCTCAGGTTTGTCAAAGATCAGATGGCTGTAGATGTGTGGTATTATTTCTGAGGACTCTGTTCTGTTCCATTGGTCTATATCTCTGTTTTGGTACCAGTACCATGCTGTTTTGGTTACTGTAGCCTTGTAGTATAGTTTGAAGTCAGGTAGCGTGATGCCTCCAGCTTTGTTCTTTTGACTTAGGATTGTCTTGGAGATGCGGGCTCCTTTTTGGTTCCATATGAACTTTAAAGCAGTTTTTTCCAATTCTGTGAAGAAACTCATTGGTAGCTTGATGGGGATGGCATTGAATCTCTAAATTACCTTGGGCAGTATGGCCATTTTCACAATATTGATTCTTCCTATCCATGAGCATGGTATGTTCTTCCATTTGTTTGTGTCCTCTTTTATTTCACTGAGCAGTGGTTTGTAGTTCTCCTTGAAGAGGTCCTTTACATCCCTTGTAAGTTGGATTCCTAGGTATTTTATTCTCTTTGAAGCTATTGTGAATGGAAGTTCATTCATGATTTGACTCTCTGTTTGTCTGTTACTGGTGTATAAGAATGCTTGTGATTTTTGCACATTAATTTTGTATCCTGAGACTTTGCTGAAGTTGCTTATCAGCTTAAGGAGATTTTGGGCTGAGACAATGGGGTTTTCTAAATATACAATCATGTCATCTGCAAACAGGGACAATTTGACTTCTTCTTTTCCTAACGGAATACCCTTGATTTCTTTCTCTTTCCTAATTGCCCTAGCCAGAACTTCCAACACTATGTTGAATAGGAGTAGTGAGAGAGGGCATCCCTGTCTTGTGCCAGTTTTCAAAGGGAATTTTTCCAGTTTTTACCCATTCAGTATGATATTGGCTGTGGGTTTGTCATAAATAGCTCTTATTATTTTGAGGTACGTTCCATCAATACCGAATTTATTGAGCGTTTTTAGCATGAAGGACTGTTGAATTTTGTCAAAAGCCTTTTCTGCATCTATTGAGATAATCATATGGTTCTTGTCTTTGGTTCTGTTTATATGCTGGATTATGTTTATTGATTTGCGAATGTTGAACCAGCCTTGCATCTCAGGGATGAAGCCCACTTGATCATGGTGGATAAGCTTTTTGATGTGTTGTTGAATCCGGTTTGCCAGTATTTTACTGAGGATTTTTGCATCGATGTTCATCAGGGATATTGGTCTAAAATTCTCTTTTTTTGTTGTGTCTCTGCCAGGCTTTGGTATCAGGAGATTCCCTCTTTTTCTATTGATTGGAATAGTTTCAGAAGGAATGGTACCAGCTCCTCCTTGTACCTCTGGTAGAATTCAGCTGTGAATCCATCTGGTCCTGAACTTTTTTTGGTTGGTAGGCTATTAATTATTGCCTCAATTTCAGAGCCTCCTATTGGTCTATTCAGGGATTCAACTTCTTCCTGGTTTGGTCTGGGAAGAGTGTAAGTGTCCAGGAAATTATCCATTTCTTCTAGATTTTCCAGTTTATTTGCGTAGAGGTGTTTATAGTATTCTCTGATGGTAGTTTGTATTTCTGTGGGGTCGGTGGTGATATCCCCTTTATCTTTTTTTATAGCATCTTTTTGATTCTTCTCTCTTTTCTTCTTTATTAGTCTTGCTAGCAGTCTGTCGATTTTGTTGATCTTTTCAAAAAACCAACTCCTGGATTCATTGATTTTTTGGAGGGTTTTTTGTGTTTCTATCTCCTTCAGTTCTGCTCTGATCTTAGGTATTTCTTGCCTTCTGCTAGCTTTAGAATGTGTTTGCTCTTGCTTCTCTGGTTCTTTTAATTGTGTTGTTAGAGTGTCAACTTTAGATCTTTCCTCCTTTCTCTTGTGGTCATTTAGTGCTACAAATTTCCCTCTACACATTGCTTTAAATGTGTCCCAGAGATTCTGGTATGTTGTATCTTTGTTCTCATTGGTTTCAAAGAACATCTTTATTTCTGCCTTCATTTCGTTATGTACCCAGTAGTCATTCAGGAGCAGGTTGTTCAGTTTCCATGTAGTTGAGCGGTTTTGATTGAATTTCTTAATCCTGAGTTCTAGTTTGATTGCACTGTGGTCTCAGAGACAGTTTGTTATAATTTCTGTTCTTGTACATTTGCTGAGGAGTGCTTTACTTCCAATTACGTGGTCAATTTTGGAGTAAGTATGATGTGGTGCTGAGAAGAATGTATATTCTGTTGATTTGCAGTGGAGAGTTCTATAGATGTCTATTAGGTCTGCTTGCTACAGAGATGAGTTCAATTCCTGGATATCCTTGTTAACTTTCTGTCTCGTTGATCTGTCTAATGTTGACAGTGGAGTGTTGAAGTCTCCCATTATTATTGTATGGGAGTCTAAGTCTCTTTGTAAGTCTCTAAGGACTTGCTTTATGAATCTGGGTGCTCCTGTATTGGGTGCATATATATTTAGGATAGTTAGCTCTTCCTGTTGAATTGATCCCTTTACCATTATGTAATGGCCTTCTTTGTCTCTTTTGATCTTTGATGGTTTAAAGTCTGTTTTATCAGAGACTAGTATTGCAACCCCTGCTTTTTTTTTGTTCTCCATTTGCTTGGTAAATCTTCCTCCATCCCTTTATTTTGAGCCTATGTATGTCTCTGTGTGTGAGATGGGTCTCCTGAATACAGCAGACCAATGGGTCTTGACTCTTTATCCAGTTTGCCAGTCTGTGTCTTTTAATTGGAGCATTTAGTCCATTTACATTTAAGGTTAATATTGTTATGTGTGAACTTGATCCTGTCATTATGATATTAACTGGTTATTTTGCTCGTTAGTTGATGCAGTTTCTTCCTAGCCTCAATGGTCTTTACATTTTGGCATGTTTTTGCAATGGCTGGTACCGGTTGTTCCTTTCCATGTTTAGTGCTTCCTTCAGGGTCTCTTGTAAGGAAGGCCTGCTGGTGACAAAATCTCTAATCATTTGCTTATCTCTAAAGGATTACTTCTCCTTCACTGATGAAACTTAGTTTGGCTGGATATGAAATTCTGGGTTGAAAATTCTTTTCTTTAAGAATGTTGAATATTGGCCCCCACTCTCTTCTGGCTTGTAGAGTTTCTGCCGAGAGATCTGCTGTTAGTCTGATGGGCTTCCCTTTGTGGGTAACCCGACCTTTCTCTCTGGCTGCCCTTAACAGTTTTTCCTTCATTTCAACTTGGTGAATCTGACAATTATGTGTCTTGGAGTTGCTCTTCTCGAGGAGTATCTTTGTGGCGTTCTCTGTATTTCCTGGATTTGAATGTTGGCCTGCCCTGCTAGGTTGGGGAAGTTCTCCTGGATGATATCCTGAAGAGTGTTTTCCAACTTGGTTCCATTTTCCCCCTCACTTTCAGGCACCCCAATCAGACGGAGATTTGGTCTTTTTACATAATCCCATACTTCTTGCAGGCTTTGTTCATTTCTTTTTCTTCTTTTTTCTTTTGGTTTCTCTTCTCGCTTCATTTCATTCATTTGATCCTCAATCGCTGATACTCTTTCTTCCAGTTGATCGAGTCGGTTACTGAAGCTTGTGCATTTGTCACATATTTCTCATGTCATGGTTTTCATCTCTTTCATTTCGTTTATGACCTTCTCTGCATTAATTACTCTAGCCATCAATTCTTCCACTTTTTTTTTCAAGATTTTTAGTTTCTTTGTGCTGGGTACGTAACTCCTCCTTTAGCTCTGAGAAATTTGATGGACTGAAGCCTTCTTCTCTCATCTCGTCAAAGTCATTCTCCGTCCAGCTTTGATCCGTTGCTGGCGATGAGCTGTGCTCCTTTGCCGGGGGAGATGCACTCTTATTTTTTGAATTTCCAGCTTTTCTACCCTGCTTTTTCCCCATCTTTGTGGTTTTATCTGCCGCTGGTTTGATGATGGTGACATACTGATGGGGTTTTGGTGTAGGTGTCCTTCCTGTTTGATAGTTTTCCTTCTAACAGTCAGGACCCTCAGCTGTAGGTCTGTTGGAGATTGCTTGAGGTCCACTCCAGACCCTGTTTGCCTGGGTGTCAGCAGCAGAGGCTGCAGAAGATAGAATATTTCTGAACAGCGAGTGTACCTGTCTGATTCTTGCTTTGGAAGCTTCCTCTCAGGGGTGTACTCCACCCTGTGAGGTGTGGGGTGTCAGACTGCCCCTAGTGGGGGATGTCTCCCAGTTAGGCTACTCAGGGGTCAGGGACCCACTTGAGCAGGCAGTCTGTCCCTTCTCAGATCTCAACCTCCGTGTTGGGAGATCCACTGCTCTCTTCAAAGCTGTCAGACAGAGTCGTTTGTGTCTGCAGAGGTTTCTGCTGCTTTTGTTATTGTTTACTGTGCCCTGTCCCCAGAGGTGGAGTCTACAGAGACAGGCAGGTTTCCTTGAGCTGCTGTGAGCTCCACCCAGTTGGAGCTTCCCAGCAGCTTTGTTTGCCTACTTAAGCCTCAGCAATGGTGGGCGCCCCTTCCCCAGCCTCGCTGCTGCCTTGCCGGTATATCACAGACTGCTGTGCTAGCAATGAGGGAGGCTCCATGGGCGTGGGACCCTCCCAGCCAGGTGTGGGATAGAATCTCCTGATGTGCCTGTTTGCTTAAAGTGCAGTATTGGGGTGGGAGTTACCCGATTTTCCAGGTGTTGTGTGTCTCAGTTCCCCTGGCTAGGAAAAGGGATTCCCTTCCCCCTTGTGCTTCCCACGTGAGGTGATGCCTGGCCCTGCTTCAGCTCTCGCTGGTCGGGCTGCAGCAGCTGACCAGCACCGATCGTCCGGCACTCCCCAGTGAGATGAACCCAGTACCTCAGTTGAAAATGCAGAAATCACTGGTCTTCTGTGTCGCTGGCGCTGGGAGTTGGTGACTGGAACTCTTCCTATTCGGCCATCTTATTTTTTATTTTAATAATTGACCTATTTTATTTATGAAAACTGTAATAGTCATCATTAAAACTTATTTTCCTGTCAATCATTTTATAGTATGTGAATTTAAGATATTTACCAAAGTAAGAACCATAAGATAAAATACCTGGTTATTTTACTAAATAATTCAAGATTTAGGTGTTTTTATTAAACTAATACTAATGTCTTATTTCTCAAAAATGACAGAAGCAAATATTTTTCTGTTTTGGGCTGGGTTTATAGTTTAATAACCCTTATGCCAAATTGTGACACCTTATAGTATTAGGCAGGGATAAGTATAAATTCTCTTGATCAAAAAGTGCAAAAAAGTGTATTGATAATTATTAAGACATTTCTGATATTCCTTTACCAATAATTTTAAAACTAATTTATTAAAAATTTTACTTAAGTCAGATGAACTTGAAAAACATTTGGGATTATTATTTAATTCATGAGTACTCCTTAAGTTTAAGCACATTTGATACCTTGTGGCCTAAAACACATCACAAAATGCTTGCACATATGCATAAATCCAAACACACACACTCATACGAAAAGCTTATAGCTTTTACTTCTGAACTGTAGCCATAAGATATTGATACAAACTCACCGGTTTACAAACAATAACAGAAAGAAATGGTAGGTTGCAAACAGTAGCTTTTTTTCTCAGTAGAAAAGTAGCCACAGACTTAAAGCAGACAGAAAAGAAAGCAATGGGATAGAGAACTTAGGAACTTCATATTGCAGGTCAACTCTTGGGCCTTAAATTTCCTTAATGTAATTTGTCCATCAGTTTAAAAGCTGCACAAGAACAGACCTAATGTATAACCAGTTGGAGTATTAGAACACCTGACCTGTTCTTCCATTCACACAACCACTTCCAGGTAGAAGCACCATGAAACCAAATGCAGTGCCCAAAAGGTGTCATTCTCTTTGTCTTTTCTTATTCTTAGATAATTTATTTTCCACACTTTTCCTTAAAAGGAGGAGCTGAACTGTGGCCTAGAGTTTGGTGGAGTGAAGTGTGCTGGTTGTGGGTGGGACTCCACAGTGTGTCACCATTGAGTCATTTCTGCCCTCTTATGTGTCTAACTTTCTCTCTCCAGTGGTCCAGCACCTCTGGGAGGGCTCAAAGTGTGGAGTGACCAGCTCCTATATGTGCTTCCTGGATAAGCGTTTTTAAACTAGTTTTGTTGGGAGTTCCCTGTAAGGCTGCTGGACATTGTGGTGGGGGGCAACTCTGAGACACTCCCATCTAGACCCCAGTCACCCAGAAGCACCTTTCAGCTGGAAGGAAGAAAATGTGCCCTCCCTTTGGAGCTGAGAAAACTCAGTCTCTCGTTTATCCATGAAAATGACAATTCAGTTCCTCATACGAAAGCACAGACAAGCCAACTGAAATTAATTTAATGAGGAAAGACAGTGGAGAAGGCTCTTTAAAAATGCACCTCCAAATTGGAATCCTAAACAACAACTTCCTAGGACAACAATAAAACAGCCAAGACCACTTTCTATAAACTTTCCTTAGCCACCCCTAATTTTGTAGCTCTTGTTCACCATTACACATCAGGTCAAATTCTCTCATTGTACATGGTAATCTCTAGTACCCCCAAAAGCCAAAGAGGTCAGGTAATGCCATACAGAATAATGGAGCTTTTAGACCTAAGAAGAGTTTGCCCATGACTCTTGAAGCTTCACAAAGAAAACAAACCACACCCAACAAAAGGTGAGTGGCACGTTTGTTCTGAGTTCTTTAAGAGATTTGAGTCATTAGAAGCTATATCTAGACATTTCTTGGTACCAGAGATGGTGAAAGGGGAAGGAGAAATTGGTTGTAAGAAAAGCAAATGAAATAACAATTGTTTTCTTGAGACATAAAGCAAACACAGAAATCAAGTGCGTGGCTTTGATTTTTTTTTTTTTTTTTTTTTGCAGCTGCAATGAATTTTAGCCTATTCAGAGGTTTTGTTTTACATAATTTGGAATTCTCTTTCGGATTTGACCAAGTCAGGTAGAGTTGGTCGAATCTGATTGGAGAAAGAATGGAACAACAACAAAAATAAACTCCAAATATGATTACTGAGTGCTCTACTGGTAAGAAGGAATTAAGATCAGCTGTTTGTTAATCTTAACTTTAGCCAAACAAAACCTCAATTCAGCTACTTACATAGGAAAGGGTCTCAGGCTGCTACCATCCGAGAAACAGGATAAAATCTCAAACTGACCTTCACTGTTGGAAGCAAGCTCAAACTCTAGAAAGGAATTACCTGCCTTCCATCGTCATAGAAGTAAAGAAACTTGCCTTTCTTGTTGGAAGCAAGCAAAGCTCCAGAAAAAGAACTTGTACAGCAAAACAAACTTTAGATCTAGACCAAATTTTGAGAAATCAGGGATTCTCTACAGTGGGGGCTCCCAGGCCTCAGAAAATTGTCATATTGACTTGAGCCATAAAGATAGCTGGTACCAAGTACTGATAGGAGATTTGTCAAATATCAAGGGTGCTTCCAGTCAGAATTCCTTCACAGTTGCCAAATTGCAAACCCAAAATATCAAAGAAAGATCTCAATTTAGAAAATTTTTTTTTACCAAGGTTAAAGACACACCATGACACAGCCTCAGGAGTTCATGATGACATGTGCCCAAGGTGATTGAAGTACAGGTTGCTTTTATACATTTTAAGGAGACAAAATATTATCAATCATTGCAGGTAAGATTTACATTTGTTTGATCTGGATGAGTGACACAACTCAAAGTGGGGGCTTCCAGGTCATACATAGATTTAAACATATCCTGATTGGCAATTTTTTGAAAGAGTTATTACCAGTAGAAAGAAATGTCTGGGTTAAAATAAAAGGTTGTGGGGACCAAGATTTTATCATGCAGATGAAGTCTCCAGCTACCAGGCTTCAGAGATAATAGATAGTATTTCTTATAAGACTTAATATCCGTGTTGATGTTAAGGCTGGAGGGGTATAATGAGGAATGTCCTCCCACTCCCTGTTATGGCCTGAACCAGTCTTTCAGATTAAATGTTAGAGTGTCCTGACAAGGAGGAAATTCATTCAGATGGTTGTGCAGGGGCTTCAAATTTTGTGTTTTGTTTACATGTACATATTGATGGAGTACATGAGATATTTTGATGCAGGTATAAAATGTGTAATCGTATCAGAATAAATGGAGTATCCATCACCTCAAGCATTTATCTTTTCTCTGTTTTACAAACAATCCAATTATATTATTTTAGCTATTTTAAAATGTACAATAAATTATTGTACATGGTAGTCACTTTGTTGTGCTATCAAATATGATATCTTATTTATTGCTTCTGACTATATTTCAGTATCATTAACCATTTTCCCTTTTCTCTCCCCAACTACCTATTTCATCTTCTAGTAATCATTGTTCTACTCACTAACTCCACGAGTTAAATTATTTTTATTTTTATTTTTGGGGAGGTGCTATGCACTTCATTATGAACCCTTCTTTATTTTTTTAACACACATAAGCTTAATATAAATACCTTTCATTTTCATGATTTTTAAAAATATTTCATTTACCAATATTTCTGTTACAAACTTGGTATTCTTTTTTTTTAATACTATAAGTTCTAGGTACATGTGCACAATGTGCAGGTTTGATACATAGGTATACATGTGCCATTTTGGTTTGCTGCACCCATCAACTCGTCATTAACATTAGGTATTTATCCTAATGCTATTCCTCCCCCAGTCCTCCACACCCTGACAGGCCCCAGTGTGTGATGTTCCCCACCCTGTGTACAAGTGTTCTAATTATTCAATTCCCACTTATGAGTGAGAACATGCGGTGTTTGGTTTTCTGTCTTTGTGATAGTTTGCTGAGAATGATGGTTTCCAGCTTCATCCATGTCCCTCCAAATGACATGAAATCATCCTTTTTATGGCTGCACAGTATTCCATGATGTATATGTGCCACATTTTCTTAATCCAGTCTATCACTGATGGACATTTGGGTTGGTTCCAAGTCTTTGCTATTGTGAATAGTGCTGCAATAAACATACATGTGCATGTGTCTTTATACTAGCATAATTCATAATCTTTGGGTATATAACCAGTAATGGGATCGCTGAGTCAAATGGTATTTCTAGTTCTATATCCTTGAGTAACCGCCACACTCTCTTCCACAGTGGTTGAACTAATTTACACTCCCACCAACAGTGTAAAAGCATTCCTATTTCTGCACGTCCTCTCCAGCATCTGTTGTTTCCTGACTGTTTAATGATTGCCATTCTAACTGGCATGAGATGGTATCTCATTGTGGTTTTGATTTGCATTTCTCTGATGACCAGTGATGATGAGCATTTTTTCATGTGTCTGTTGGCTGTATAAATGTCTTCTTTTGAGAAGTGTCTGTTTATATCCTTTGTCCACTTTTTGATGTTTTTTTTTTTCTTGTAAATTTGCTTGAGTTCTTTGTAGATTCTAGATATTAGCCCTTTGTCAAATGGGTAGCTTGCAAAAATGTTCTCCCATTCTGTAGGTTGCCTGTTCACTCTGAAGATAGTTCCTTTTGCTGTGCAGAAGCTCTTTTGTTTAATTTATCCCGTTTGTCTATTTTGGCTTTTGTTGCCATTGCTTTTGGTGTTTTAGTCATGAAGTCCCTTCCCATGGCTATGTTCTGAATGGTATTGCATAGGTTTTCTTCTAGGGTTTTTATGGTTTTATGTCTTACATTTAAGTCTCTAATCCATCTTGAATTAATTTTTGCATAAGGCATAAGGAAGGGATCCAGTTTCAGCTTTCTACATATGGCTAGTCAGTTTTTCCAGCACCATTTATTAAATAGGGAATCATTTCCCCATTGCTTGTTTTTGTTAGGTTTGTCAAAGATCAGATGGTTCTAGATGTGTGGTGTTATTTCTGAGGCCTCTGTTCTGTTCCATTGGTCTGTATATCTGTTTTGGTACCAGTACCATGCTGTTTTGGTTACTGTAGCCTTACAGTATAGTTTGAAGTCAGGTAGCGTGATACCTCCCGCTTTGTTCTTTTTGCTTTGGATTGCCTTGGCTATGTGGGCTCTTTTTTGGTTCCATATAAAGCTTAAAGTAGTTTTTTTCAATTCTGTGAAGAAAGTCAATGGTACCTTGTTGGGGATAGCATTGAATCTATAAATTACTTTGGAGAGTATGGCCTTTCCTATCTATGAGCATGGAATGTTTTTCTATTTGTTTGTGTCCTCTCTTATTTCCTTAAGCAGTGGTTTGTAGCTCTCCTTGAAGAGGTTCTTCACTTTCCTTGAAAGTTGTGTTCGTAGGTATTTCACTCTCTTTGTAGCAATTGTGAATGGGAGTACACTCATGATTTGGCTCTCTGTTTGTGTGTTATTGGTGTATAGGAATGCTAGTGATTTTTGCACATAGATTTTGTATCCTGAGATTTTGCTGAAGTCGCCTATTAACTTAAGGATATTTTGGGCTGAGAAGATGGGGTTTTCTAAATATGCAATCGTGTCGTCTGCAAACAGAGACTATTTGACTTCCTCTTTTCCTATCTGAATACCTTTTATTGCTTTCTCTTGCCTGATTGCCCTGGCCAGAAATTCCAATACTATGTTGAATAGTAGTGGTGAGAGAGGGCATCCTTGTCTCGTGCCAGTTTTCCAAGGAAATGTTTCTAGTTTTGGCCCACTCAGTATAATATTGGCTGTGGGTTTGTCATAAATAACTTATTATTTTGAGATCTGTTACATCGGTACATAGTTTATAGAGAGTTTTTAGCATGAAAGGGTTTTGAATTTTCTCAAAGGCCTTTTCTGCATCTATTGAGATAATCATGTGGTTTTTGTTATTCGTTCTGTTAATGTGAGGGATTATGCTTCTTGATTTGCATATGTTGAACCAGCCTTGCATCCCAGTTATGAAGTCGATTTGACCGTGGTGGATAAGCTTTTTGGTGTGCCTCTGGATTTGACTTGCCAGTATTTCATTGAGGATTTTCGCATAGATGATCATCAGGGATACTGACCTGAAATTTTCTTCTTTGTTGTGTCTCTGCCAGGCTTTGGTATCATGATGATGCTGGCCTCATTAAATAAGTCAGGGAGGATTCCCTTTTTTTCTATTGTTTGGAATATTTTCGGAAGGAATGCTACCAGATCTTCTTTGTACCTGTGGTAAATTTGACTGTGAATCCGTCTGGTCCTGGATTTTTTTTTTTTTTTTGATTGGTAGGTTATTAATTACTGCCTCAATTTCAGAACTTGCTATTGGTCTATTCAGGGATTCAACTTCTCCCTGGTTTAGTCTTGGGAGGGTGTATGTGTCCGGGAATTTATCCATTTCTTCTTGATTTTCTAGTTTATTTGTATAGACGTTTTTATTGTGTTATCTGATGGTAGTTTGTATTTCTGTAGGATCAATGGTGATATCCCCTTTATCATTTTTTATCGTGTCCGTTTTATTCTTCTCTCTTTTCTTCTTTATTAGTCTGACTAGTGGTCTATTTCTTTGTTGATCTTTTCAAAAACCAGCTCCTGAATTCATTGACTTTTTGAAGGGTTTCTCCTGTCTCTATCTCCTTCAATTCTGCTCTGATCTTAGTTATTTCTTGTCTTCTGCTAGCTTTTAAATTTGTTTGCCCTTGCTTCTTTAGTTCTTTTAGTTTTGATGTTAGGGTGTCGATTTTAGGTCTTTCCTCCTTTCTCTTGTGGGCATTTAGTGCTATAAATTTCCCTCTACACACTGCTTTAAATGTGTCCAAGAGATTCTGGTACGTTGTGTCTTTGTTCTCATTGATTTCAAAGAACATCTTTATTTCTGCCTTCATTTTGTTATTTACCCAGTATTCACTCAGGAGCAGATTGTTCAGTTTCCATGTAGTTGAGCGGTTTTGAGTGAGTTTCTTAATCCTGAGTTCTAATTTGATTGTGCTATGTTCTGAGAGACTGTTTGTTATGATTTCTGTTCTTTTGCATTTGCTCAGGAGTGTTTTATTTCCAATTATGTGGTCAATTTTAGAATAAGTGTGATGTGGTGCTGAGAAGAATGTATATTCTATTGATTTGAGGTGGGGAGTTCTGTAGATGTCTGTTAGTTCTGCGTGGTCCAGAGCTGAGTTCAAGTCCCATATATCCTTGTATAATTCTGTCTTGTTGATCTGTCTAATATGGACTGTGGGGTGTTAAATTTTCCCAGTATTATTTTTTGGGAGTATAAATCTCTTTATAGGTCTCTAAGAACTTGCTTTATGAATCTGGGTGCTCCTGTATTGGGTGCTTATATATTTAGGATAGCTAGCTCTTCCTGTTGCATTGATCCCTTTACCATTATGTATTGCCCTTCTTTGTCTCTTTTGATTTTTGCTAGTTTAAAGTCTATTTTATTGGAGACCAGGATTGCAACTCCTGCTCTTTTTGCTTTCCATTTGCTTGGTAAATATTCCTCCATCCCTTTATTTTGAGCCTATGTGTGTCTTTGCACATGAGATGGGTCTCCTGAATACAGCACACTGAAGGGACTTGACTCGTTATCCAATTAACCAGTTTGTGTCTTTTATTTGGGGCATTTAGCCGATTTACATTTAAGGTTAATATTGTTATATGTGAATTTGATCATGTCAAAAATTATGATGCTAGCTGGTTATTTTGCCATTAGTTGATGCAGTTTCTTCATAGTGTCAATGCTCTTTACAATTTGGTGTTTTTTGCAGTGGCTGGTACCAGTTGTTTCTTTCCATATTTAGTGCCTCCTTCAGGAGCTCTTGTAATGCAGGCCTGGTGGTGACAAAATCTCTCAGCATTTGCTTGTGTTTAAAGGATTTTATTTCTCATTCACTCACGAAGCTTTAGTTTGGCTGGACATGAAATTCTGGATTAAAAATTCTTTTCTTTTAGAATGTTGAATATTGGCTCCCAGTCTCTTCTGGCTTGTAGGGTTTCTGCCAGGAGATCTGCTATTAGTCTGATAGGCTTCCCTTTGTGGGTAACCCAACCTTTCTCTCCGGCTGCCGTTGACTTTTTTTCCTTCATTTCAATTTTGGTGAATCTGACAATTGTGTATCTTAGGGTTGCTCTTCTTGAAGATTATCTTTGTGGTGTTTTCTGTATTTCCTGAATTTGAATGTTGGACTGTCTTACTATGTTGGGAAAGGTCTCTTGGATAATATCCTAAGGAGTGTTTTCTAACTTGGTTCCTTTCTCCCCGTAACTTTCAGGTACACCAATCAAATGTAGATTTGGTCTTTTCACATAGTTCCATCTTTCTTGAAGGCTTTGTTTGTTTCTTTTTATTCTTTTTTCTCTAATCTTGTCTTCTTTATTTCATTAAGTTGATTTTCAGTCTGTGATATCCTTTCTTCTGCTTGATTGATTTGGCTATGGATACTTGTGTATGCTTCACGAATTTCTTGTGCTGTGTTTTTCAGCTCCATCAGGTCATTTATGTTCTTCTTTAAACTGGTTATTTTAGTTAGCAATTCATCTAACCTTTTTTCAAAGGTTTCAAAGGTTTGCGCTGGTTTTTCTCCATCTTTGTGGATTTATCTACCTTTGGTATTTGGTGTTGGTGACCTTCAGATGAGTTCTCTGAATGGACATCGTATTCCTTTCTGTTTATTAGCTTTCCTTTTAACAGTCAGGTCTCTCTTTTGCAGGTATGCTGCGGTTTGCTGGAGGTACACTCCAGAACCTGTTTGCCTGGGTATCACCAGCGGAGACTGCAGAACAGCAAATATTGTTGCCTGTTGTTTCCTCTGGAAGCTTTTTCCCAGAGGGACACCTGCCAGATTCCAGCCTGAGCTCTCCTGTATGAGGTGTCTGTTGTCCCCTACTGGGAGGTGTCTCGCAGTCAGGATACACAGGGTTCAGGGACCCACTTGAGGAGGCAGTGTGACCCTTAGCAGAACATGAACACTGTGCTGTGAGGTCTGCTACTCTCTTCAGAGCTGTCAGGCAGGGACTTTTAAGTCTGCTGAAGCTGCGCCCACAGCTACCTCTTTCCCCAGGTGCTCTGTCCCAGGGAGATGGGGGTTATATCTATAACTCCCTGACGGGGGCTGCTGCCTTTTTTTCAGAGGTGCACTGCACAGAAAGGAGAATTCTGGCAGTCTGGCCACAGTGGCCTTGCTGAGCTGCAGTGAGCTCCACCCAGTTTGAACTTCCTACCGGTTTTGTTTACACTGTGAGGGTAAAACCGCCTACTCAAGCCTCAACAATGCGGGATGCCCCTCCCCACCACCAAACTCGAGCATCCCAGGTCAATCTTGGATTGCTGCTGTGCTGAAAGCAAGAATTTCAAGCCAGTGAATCTTAGTTTGCTGGACTGTGTGCAGGTGGGACTCACTGAGTCAGATCACTTGGCTTCCTGGCTGCAGCCCCCTTTCCAGGGGAGTGAATGATTCTGTCTCACTGGCTTTCTGGGTGCCACTGGGATATGGAAGAAAAAAAAAAAAAACTCCTGCAACTAGTTTGGTGTCTGCCCAAACGGCCACCCAGTTTTGTGCTTAAAACCCAGTCCCTTGTGAGATAGGCACCTGAGGGAATCTCCTGGAGTGTGAGTTGTGAAGATCATGGGAAAAGAGCTGTATCTGGGCTGGAGTGCATGGTTCCTGAGGCTCAGCCCCTCACAGATTCCCTTGGGTGAGGAAGAAAATTCCCAGACTCATTGTGCTTCCCGGGTAAGGTAATGCCCCACCCTGCTTTGGGTCACCCTCTATGGGCTGCACCCACTGTCCAACCAGTCCCAGTGAGATGAACCGTGTATCTTAGTTGGAAATGTAGAAATCATCTGCCATCTTTGTCGATCTCACTGGCAGCTGCAGACCGGAGCTGTTTCTATTTGGCCATCTTGCCTGAAGTCCTGAGTGATCTTTCTAATGTATTGTTGAATTTTGTTTGCTAGTATGTTGTTGAGGATTTTTGCATAAATATTTATCAGTAATATTGGCTTCTACTTTTTTTCTTTTTAATGTGTCTTTAGTGTTGGTATCAGGGCTATTGGCTTCATAGAACGGTTTTGGAAGTATTTTCTTCTCCTATATTTTTTAGAATAATTTGAGTAAAATTGATATTAGTTCATCATTGAATGTTTGGTAAAATTCAACAGTGAAGCCATCAGGTCTCAGGCTTTCCTTTAATAAGGGAATTTTATTATGGCTTCTATCTCATTACTTGTTATTGTTTTCTTCAGGTTTTGAATTTCTTTCTGGTTCAATATTGATAGATGGTATGTGACTAGGAATTTGTCCATTTTTCTAGACTTTCTCATTTATTGGCATATAGCTGCTCATAGTAACAACTTATAGCATTTAAATTTCTGCAGTGTCAGTTGTAATGACTTTTTTTATTTATGATTTTATTCATTTGTATCTCCTCTCTTTTTTCTTAGTCTAGCTAAAAGTTTGTCAATTTTGTTTCACTTTTTAAATCAAAATTTTGTGCAATTAAATGAAACAATGTATTTATGTTTTTTTTATTATTATACTTTAAGTTCTGGGGTACATGTGCAGAACATTCAGGTTTGTTACATAGGTATACATGTAGCATAGTGATTTGCTGTACCCATTATCCCGTCATCTACATTAGGTATTTCTCCTAATGCCATCCCTCCCCTAGACTCCTACCCCACAACAGGCCCTGATGTGTGATGTTCCCCTTCCTGTGTTCATGTGTTCTCATTGTTCAACTTTCACCTATGAGTGAGAACATGTGGTGTTCGATTTTCTGTTCTTGCTTTAGTTTTCTGAGAATGATGGTTTCCAGCTTCATCCATGTCCTTGCAAAGGACATGAAATCATCATTTTTTATGCCTGCATAGTATTCCATGATGTATATGTGCCACATTTTCTTTATCCAGTCTATCATTGATGGGCATTTGGGTTGGTTCCAAGTCTTTGCTATTGTGAACAGTGTGTCAATAAACATACATTTGCATGTGTCTTTCTGGTAGAATAAGTTATATTCCTTTGGGTATATACCCAGTAATGGGATTACTGAGTCAAATGGTATTTTTAGTTCTAGATCCTTGAGGAATCACCACACTGTCTTCCACAATCTTTAAAGTAATTTAATTTGTTCCAATTTTTGAAAAACCAACTTTTTGTTTTATTGATATGTTGTACTGTTTTTTATCTGAATTTTATTTATTCTGCTATGATTTTATTTGTTTCTATTTTTCTATTAATTCTGGAATTGGTTTGCTTTTTTAGTTATAGTTCTTTAAGGTGCATCATTATGTTATTTATTTAAAGTTTTTTTTTTTTTTTAATTTAGGCACTTAGAGCTATAAAGTTTCCTCTTAGTACTGCTGTTGCTTTATTCCATAAGTTTTAGCATTTTGTGCTTTTATTATTATTTGTTTCAAAAAATTTTTCAATTTTTTTTTCCTTAATTTCTTCACTGACATAGTGGTCATTTCGGAGTATATTGTTTAATTTTTATGTATTTCTATAGTTTCCAAAATTCTTGTTGTTGATTTCTAGTTTTATGCCACTGTGGTCATCAAAGAAGCTTGATATTATGTAAAAATTTTGAATTTGTTTTGTGACAAAACAAAATGGTCTATCCTTGCGAATATTTAATGTGCTGAGTAAAATAATGTGTATTCTGCATCCATTCGATACAATGGTCTGGAAATATCTTTTAAATCTCTTTATTCTATAATGAACATTAAGTCTGACATTTCTATGATGATTTTCTATTTGTAAGATCTGCTCAGTGTTGATGGTGTGATGTTGAAGTCTTCAGATATTATTGTATTTGGACCTATCTCTCTCTTTAGCTCAAATAATATTTCCTCCACATATCTGGGTGCTCCAGTGTTGGGTGCACATATATTTAAAATTGTTATATCATCTTCCTGAATAGACTCCTTTATCATTATATAGTGTTCTTCATTGTCTCTTTTTTCAGTTTTTGTCTTTAAATCTCTTTTGTCTAATGTAAGTATATTGACTTCTGTTCTAGTTTAGTTTCCATTATTGTGGAATATTTATTTCTATGCCCTTATTTCAATCTACTTGAGTTTATACAGATTAAGTGTGTTTCCTGTAGGTAACAGATCTATGAGTCATTCCTGCATCCATTCAGCCAGTCTATGTCTTTTGATTAGAGAGTTTATTCTATTGACATTCAACATTATTATTGATAAGTAACGACTTACTCCTACCATTTTGTTGTTTTATTTCGGTTGTTTTGTGGCCTTCGCTTCCTTCTTTGTTTCCTTCTTGTCCTTTTTTAGTAAAGATGGTTTTCTCTGGTATATGATTTACTTTCTTGCTTTTTATTTTTTCTGTATTTATTGTATTTTTTTTTGGTTTGAGTTTATCATAAAGCTTGCAAGTACTATCATATAAGCCGTTACTGAAAACAACTTAACGTTGCATAAATGAAAAAGCAAGCCAAAAGAAAATGAATAAAAACTCTGTTCCTTAGCTTCACCCCCCAACTATTTAACTTTTAATTTCTATTTCTACTATATTATGATATATATTATATTATTATGTTGTATAGTATATTTTATTATATTGCATATACATTATATTTATAATATATTGTATATGTGCTAATTTTTTGAAAAGTTTCTGTAGTTATTATTGTTGATTGGTTAATCATTTACTCTTTCTACTTAGAATACAGTTAGTTTACAAACCACAGTTACAGTATTATAGTATTCTGTGTGCTCTGTATACTTACTATTACCAGTGAGTTTTGTTTCCCCAGGTGATTATGTATTGCTCATTTATGTGGGTTTTTTTTTTTTTTTTTTTTTTTCCAATTGAAGTATTCCCTTTAGCATTTCTTGCAGGCCAGATGTGGTGTGGATGAAATCCCTCAGCTTTTGTTTGTCCGGAAAATGCATATTTTTTTCCTTTAATTTTGAAGGATGTTTTCACTGGATATACTATTCTAGAGTAAAAAGATTTTTTCTTAGCATTTCAAATTTTTCATGCCACTCCCTTCTGGACTGCAAAATTTTCACTGAAAAGTCTGCTGCCAGATGTATTGAAGCTCCCTTATATGTGACTTGTTTCTTTTCTCTTTCTACTTGTAGGATCCTTTCTTTATCCTTGACCTTTGGCAGTCTGATTATTAAATGCCTTGAGGTAGTCTTTGGGTTAAATCCCCTGGGTGTTCTGTAAACCTCTTGTCAATGAATGTTGATATCTCTAAGTTTGGAAAGTTCTCTGTTATTGTCTTTTAGAATACACTTTTTACCCCTACCTTTTTCTCTACCTCCTTTTTAAGGCCAATGACTCTTAGATTTGCCTTTTTGAGGCTATTTTATAGATCTTGAAGGCATTCTTTATTTTTTTTATTAATCACAGACTGTGTATTATTTCAATCTTCTTGTTAAATTTATCTGATAAAATCCTGAATTTGTTCTGTTTTCTCCAATTTTTTTTGAGTTTTCTCAACACAACCATTTTGAATTATCTATCTAAAATATAACAAATCTCTGTTTCTCCAGAATTGGTACCTGGTGCCTTATTTAGTTTATTGGTAAGGTCATGTTTTCATGAATAGTGTTGATGCTAGAAAATGTACTTCAGTATCTGGGTTTTGAAGGATGAGGTATTTATTTTCATATTTATTGTCTGGCCTTATTTGTACCCATCTGTATTAGTCCATTTTTATGCCGCTGATAAAGATATACTCAAGACTGGGTAGAAAAAGAGGTTTCATTGGACTTCCAGTTCCACATGACTAGGGGGCCTCAGAATCATGGCAGGAGGTGAAAGGGGCTTCTTACACAGTGGCAGCAAGAGAAAATTAGGGAGATGCAAAAGTGGAAACCCCGATAAAACCATCAGATCTCATGAGACTTATTCACTACTATGAGAACAATATGGTGGAAACTACCCCCATGACAAATTATCTCCCACCAGGTCTCTCCAAAAACACATGAGAATTATGGGAGTACAATTCAAGATGAGATTTGGGTGGGGACACAGAGCCAAACCATATAATTCATCCCCTCCAAATCTCATATCCTCACATTTCAAAACCAATCATGCCTTCCCAACAGTCTCGTGAGGTCTTATTCAGGATTAAGCCAAAAGTCCACAGTGCAAAGTTTCATCTGACACAAGGCAAGTTCCTCTCCCCTATGAGCCTATAAAATTAAAAGCAAGCTAGTTACTGCCTAGATACAAGGGGGTACAGATATTGGGTAAATACAGCCATTCCAAATGGGAGAAATTGGCCAAAACAAAGGAAGTACAGGGACCATGCAAGTTCGAAATTCATCAGGGCAGTCAAATTTTAAAGCTCCAAAATGATCTTTTCTGACTCCAGGTTTCATATCCAGGTCACGTTAATGCAAGAGTTGGGTTCTCATGGTCTTGGTCAGCTGCACCTCTGTGGCTTTTCGGGGTACAACCTCCTTCCAAGCTGCTTTAATGGGCTTGTATTGAGTATCTGTGCCTTTTCCAGGCAAACGGTCCAAGCTGTCAGTGGATCTACCATTCTGGGGTCTGGAAAACAGGGGCCCTCTTTTCACAGCTCTACTAGGTGGTGACCCAGTAGGGACTCTGTGTAGGGGCTCCAACCCCACATTTTCTTTCTGCATTGCCTTAGCAGATGTTCTTCATGAGTGCCTTGCCCTGCAGCAGAAGCTTCTGCCGGGCATGGCATTTCCACTCATCTTCCTAAAGTCTGGTGAGGGTTACCTAACCCCCTTCTTTTTTTTTTTTTTTTAATTTATTCATTATTATTATACTTTAAGTTGTAGGGTACATGGGCATAGCATTGGAGTTTCTTACATATGTATACTTGTACCCATGTTGGTGAAATTGCTTACACCCATCAATCTCATTTACATCAGGAATAACTCCCAATGCAATCCCGCCCCCCTCCCCCTCCCCATGATAGGCCCGGGTGTGTGATGTTCCCTTCCTGGGTCAAGTGATCTCGTGTTCAGTTCCACCTATGAGTGAGAACATCACGATTATGATTTTCTGTTCTTGTGATAGTTTGCTAAGAATGATGGTTTCCAGCTGCATCCATGTGTCCTACAAGGGACACAAACTCATCCTTTTTATGAAACATGAGTATTCCATGGTGTATATGTGCCCACATTTTTCTTAATCAATCTGTCACTGATGGACATTTGGGTTGATTCAAGTCTGCTATTGTGAATAGTGCTGCAATAAACATGCGTGTGCATGTGTCTTTATAGCAGCATGATTTATCCTTTTGAATTTATATGCCAGTAATGGGATGCTTTGGGTCATATGGTGCATCTAGTTCTGAATCCTTGAGGAATGCAGCCATGCTGTTTTTCCATAATGGTTAGAACTGGATTTAAATTTTGACAACAGTGTAAAAGATGTTCTATTTCTCCAAATCCTCTCCAGCACCTGTTGTTTCCTGACTTTTTAGTCATGCATTCTAACTGGTGTGAGATTGATTCTATCATTGTGGTTTGATTTGCATTTCTCTGATGGTCAGTGATGATGAGCATTTTTTTCCGCGTGTGTGTTGGCTGAATGAATGTCTTCTTTTGAGAAATGTCTGTTCATATCCTTTGCCACTTTTGTTGATGGGGTTGTTTGTTTTTTCTTGTAAATTTGTTTGAGTTCTTTGTAGGTTCTGGATATTAGCCCTTTGTCAGATGAATAGATTGCAAAAATTTTCTCCCATTCTGTGTTAGCCTGATTCACCACTCTGATGGTAGTTTCTTTTGCTGTGCAGAAGCTCTTTAGTTTAATGAATCCCATTTGTCAGATTTTGGCTTTGCTGCTGTTGCTTTTGGTGTTTTAGACATGAAGTCTTTGCCCATGCCTATGTCCTAGATATTAATTTGCCTACCCTGGGTTTTCGCTAAGTTTTTATGAGTATTAGGTCTAACATTTAAGTCTCTAATCCATCTTGAATTAATTTTAGGTATAAGGAGTAAGGGAAGGATCAGTTTCAGCTTTCTGCCCATGGCTAGCCAATTTCCCAGCACCATTTATTAAATAGGGAATCCTTTCCCCATTTCTTGTTTCTCTCAGGTTTGTCAAAGATCAGATGGCTGTAGATGTGTGGTATTATTTCTGAGGACTCTGTTCTGTTCCATTGGTCTATATCTGTTTGGTACCAGTACCATGCTGTTTTTAGTTACTGTAGCCTTGTAGTCTAATAGTTTGAAGTGAGGTAGCGTGATGCCTCCAGCTTTGTTCTTTGACTTAGGATTGTCTTGGAGATCGCGGGCTCCTTTTTGGTTCCATATAGACTTCAAGCAGTTTTTCCAATTCTGTGAAGAAACTCATTGGTAGCGATGGGGATGGCATTGAATCTCTAAATTACCTTAGGCAGTATGGCCATTTTCACAATATTGATTCTTCCTATCCATGAGCATGGTATGTTCTTCCATTTGTTTGTGTCCTCTTTTATTTCACTGAGCAGTGGTTTGTAGTTCTCCTGGAAGAAGAGTTCCTTCCATCGCCTTCAGTTTAGTTCTAAAATTATTTATTCTCTTTGGAAGCAATTGTGAATGGAAGTTCATTCCTGATTTGGCTCTCTGTTTGTCTGTTACTGGTGTATAAGAATGCTTGTGATTTTTGCACATTAATTTTTGTATCCTGAGACTTTGCTGAAGTTGCTTATCAGCAGGAGATTTTAGGCCAAGACAATGCGGGTTTCTAAATATACATTCATGTCATCTGCAAGAGGGACAATTTGACTTCTTCTTTCCTAACTGAATACCCTTGATTTCTTTCTCTTGCCCTAATTGCCCTGGCAGAACTTTGCTACTATGTTGAATAGGAGTGGTGAGAGAGGGGCATCCCTGTCTTCAATGACAGTTTTCGAAATTTTTCCAGTTTTGCCCATTGGTATGATATTGGCTGTGGGTTTGTCATAAATAGCTCTTATTATTTTAGAGTCACGTTCCATCAATACCGAATTTTATTTGAGAGTTTTAGCATGAAGGGCTGTTGAATTTTTGTCAAAAGCCTTTTTCTGCATCTATTGAGATAGTCATGTGGTTCTTGTCTTTGGTTCTGTTTATATGCTGGATTATGTTTATTGATTTGCGAATGTTGAACCAGCCTTACATCAGGATGAAAGCCCACTTGATCATGGTGGATAAGCTTTTGATGATGTGTTGCTGAATCCGGTTTGCCAGTATTTTGTTGAGGATTTTGCATCGATGTTCATCAGGGATATTGGGTCTAAAATTCTCTTTTTGTTGTGTCTCTGCCAGGCTTTGGTATCAGGATGATGTTGGCTTCATAAAATGAGTTAAAGGGAGGATTCCCTCTTTTTCTATTATTGAATAGTTTCAGAAGGAATGGTACCAGCTCCTCCTTGTACCTCTGGTAGAGGTCAGCTGTGAATCCATCTGGTCCTGGACTTTTTTTTGGTTGGTGAACTATTAATTATTATAAAATTTCCAGAGCCTGCTATTGGTCTATTCAGGGATTCAACTTCTTCCTGGTTTAGTTTTAGAAGTGTAAGTGTCAGAATTATCCATTTCTTCTAAGATTTTTCCAGTTTATTTAGTAGAGGTGTTTATAGTATTCTCTGATGGTAGTTTGTATTTCTGTGGAGATTCGTTGGGTGATATCCCTTTATGATTTTTTAATTCGTCGGTTGACTCTTCTCCTGTTTTCTTCTTTATTAGTCTTGCTAGTGGTCTGTCAATTTTGTTGATCTTTTAAAAGAACGACTCCTGGATTCATTATTGATTTTTTGGAAAGACTTTGTGTCTCTATATCTCCTTCCAGTTCTGCTCTGATCTTAGTTATTTCTTGCCTTCTGCTAGCTTTAGAATGTGTTTGCTCTTGCTTCTCTAGTTCTTTTTAATTGCGATGTTAGAGTGTCAATTTTAGATCTTTCCTGCTTTCTCTTGTGGGCATTTAGTGCTACAAATTTCCCTCTACACTGCTTTAAATGAGTCCCAGAGATTGTTCTGGTATGTTGTATCTTTGTTCTCATTGGTTTCCAAAGACATCTTTATTTCTGCCTTCATTTCGTTATATACCCAGTAGTCATTCAGGAACAGGTTGTTCCCGGATTTCCATAGTTGGCGGTTTGATTGAGTTTTTCTTCGTCCTGGAGTTCTAGTTTTAGTTACTTTTCAGTGGTCTGAGACAGTTTGTTATAATTTCTGTTCTTGTACATTTGCTGTGAGGGAGTGCTTTACTTCCAATTCGTGGTCAATTTTGGAGCTAAGTACAATGTGGTGCTGAGAAGAATGTATATTCTGTTGATTTGGGGTGGAGTTCTATAGATGTCTATTAGGTCTGCTTGCTGCAGAGATAAGTTCAATTCCTGGATATCCTTTGTTAACTTTCTGTCTGTTGATCTGTCTAATGTTATTTGACAGTGGAGTGTTGAAGTCTCTCATTATTATTATCCAAGTCTAAGTCTCTTTGTAGTCTCTAAGGACTTGCTTTGAATCTAGGTGCTCCTGTATTGGGTGCATATATATTTAGGATAGTTAGCTCTTCCTGTTGAATTGATCCCTTTACCATTATGTAATGGTCTTCTTTGTCTCTTTTGATCTTTGATGGTTTAAAGTCTGGGCATCGAGAGACTAGTATTGCAACCCCGCTTTTTTTTGTTCTCCATTTGCTTGTTAAATCTTCACCTCCATCCCTTTATTTTGAGCCTATGTGTAATATAGGTGAGATGGGTCTCCCTGAATACAGCAATTTGATGGAGTCTTGACTCTTTATCCAGTTTGCCAGTCTGTAATTGGAGCATTTAGTCCATTTACATTTAGAGTTAAGATTGTTATGTGAACTTGATCTGTTATGATATCAACTGGTTATTTTGCTTTCGTTAGTTGATGCAGTTTCTTCCTAGCCTCGATGGTCTTTACATTTTGTGGCATGTTTTTGCAGTGGCTAATTGCCGGTTGTTCCTTTCCATGTTTAGGTGGCACATGGGGTCTCTTGTAGGCAGGCCTAGTGGTGACAAAATCTCTAAGCATTTGCTTATCTGTAAAGGATTTTATTTCTCCTTCACTTATGTAACCCAGTTTGGCTGGATATGAAATTCTGGGTTGAAAATTCTTTCTTTAGAATGTTGAATATTGGCCACAGTCTCTTCACAACTGTAGAGTTTCTGCGAGAGATCTGCTGTTAGTCCTGATGGGCTTCCCTTTGTGGGTAACCCGACCTTTCTCTGTCTTATAGATTTTTTCCTTCATTTCAACTTTTGAAGGTGAATCTGGCAATTATGTGTCTTGGGTTATACTATAGAATTATCTTTGCTTGTGGCGTTCTCCGTATTTCCTGGATTTGAATGTTGGCCTGCCCTGCAGGTTGGGGAAGTTCTCTGGATGATATCCTGAAGAAGAGTGTTTTCCAACTTGGTTCCGTTTTCCCCCTCACTTTCAGGCACCCCAATCTAGACATAGATTTGGTCTTTTACATAATCCCATACTTCTTGCAGGCTTTGTTCATTCTTTTTCTTCTTTTATCTTTGGTTTCTCTTGCAGCAGTTCATTTGATCCTCAATGGCTGATGCTCTTTCTTCCAGTTGATCGGGTCAGGTTATAGAGCTTGTGCATTTATCGCATATTTCTCATGTCATGGTTTTTTTTTTTTCATCTCTTTCATTTAAGTTTATGACCTTCTCTGCATTAATTACTCTAGCCATCAATTCTTCCCACTTTTTTTCAAGATTTTTTAGTTTCTTTGCACTGGGTACATAATTCCTCCTTTAGCTCTGAAATTTGATGGACTGAGGCTTCTTCTCTCATCTCGTCAAAGTCATTCTCTGTCAGCTTTGATCCGTTGCTGGCCGATGAGCTGCGGCTCCTTTACTTGAGGGGAGATCTTGGCTCTTATTTTTGGATTTCCAGCTTTTCTGCCCTGCTTTTGCCCCATCTTTGTGGTTTTATCTGCCTCTGGTCTTTGATGATGGTGATGTACTGATGAGGTTTTGAATTGTGGAGTGTCCTTCCTGTTTGATAGTTTTTCAGCGCAGCGGTCAGGACATATGGTCTGGGGTTGGCGGGGACCATAGACACGGCATCAAGCAGAAGATAGAATATTTCTGAACAGCAAGTGTACCTGTCGAGTTCAATAGCCCGATTTGGGCTTCCTCTCAGGGGTGTACTCCACCCACCTGTGAGGTGTGGGGTGTCAGACTGCCCCTAGTGGGATGTCTCCCAGTTAGGCTACTCCCGGGGTCAGGACCCACTTGAGCAAGGGAGTCTGTCCCTTCTCAGATCTCAGCCTTACTCCATGTTGGAGATCACTGCTCTTCAAAGCTGTCAGACAGAGTTGTTTCCGTCTGCAGAGGTTTCTGCTGCGTTTTGCTATTGTTTACTGTGCCCTGTCCCCAGAATTAAGTCTGCAGGAACAGGCGGTTTCCTTGGCTGCTGTAGGCTCGCAGTTGAGCTTCCCAGCAGCTTTGTTTTACCCTCACTTAAGCCTCCCAGCAATGGCGAGCCCTCCCCAGCCTGCAGCTGCTGCAGCGCGGTATATCTGGGCCTGCTGTGCTGGCAATGAGGGAGGCTCGATGGGTATGGGACCCTCCCGGCAAGTGTGGGATATGATCTCCTGGTGTGCCTGGTTTGCTTTAAGCACAGTGGGTGGGAGTTACCCGATTTTCCAGGTGTTGTTGTGTCTCAGTTCCCCTGTGGCTAGGAGGGATTCCCTTCCCCCTTGCGCTTCCCAGGTGAGGCAATGCCTCGCCCTGCTTCAGCTCTCGCTGGTCGGGCTGCAGCAGCTGACCAGCACCGATCGTCCGGCACTCCCCAGTGAGATGAACCCAGTACCTCAGTTGAAAATGCAGAAATCACCAGTATTCTATGTTGCTTGCGCTGGGAGTTGGAGACTGGAGCTGTTCCTATTCGGCCATCTTGCTCCGCCCCTTCCGTGCATGTGTCTTTATAGCAGCATGATTTATAGTCCTTTGGGCATATACCGAATAATGGGATGGCTGGGTGAATTGGTATTTCAAGTTCTAGATCCTTGAGGAATTGCCACACTGTTTTCCACAATGTTTGAGTTAGTTTACAGTACCAACAACAGTGCAATAGTGTTCCTATTTCTCCACATCCTCTCCAGCACCTGTTGTTTCCTGACTTTTTAATGATTGCCATTCTAACTGGTGTGAGATAATATCTCATTGTGGTTTTGATTTACATTTCTCTGATGACCAGTGATGATGAGCATTTTTTCACGTGTCTGTTGGCTGTATGAATGTCTTCTTTTGAGAAGTGTCTATTCATGTCCTTTGCCCACTTTTTGATGGGGTTGTTTGTTTTTTTCTTGTAAATTTGATTGAGTTCTTTGTAGGATCTGGATATCAGCTCTTTGTCAGATGAGCAGATTGCAAAAATTTTCTCCCATTCTGTAGGTTGCCTGTTCACTCTGATGGTAGTTTCTTTTGCTGTGCAGAAGCTCTTTAGTTTAATTAGATCCCATTTGCCAATTTTGGCTTTTGTTGCCATTTCTTTTGGTGTTTTAGATATGAAGTCCTTGCCCATGCCTATGTCCTGAATGGTACTACCTAGGTTTTCTTCTAGGATTTTTGTGGTATTAGCTCTAACATTTAAGTCTCTAATCCATCTTGAATTAATTTTCATATAAGGAGTAAGGAGAGGATCCAGTTTCAGCTTTCTACTTATGGCTAGCCAATTTTCCCAGCACCGTTTATTAAATAGGGAATCCTTTCCTCATTTCTTATTTTTCTAAAGTTTGTCAAAGATCAGATGGCTGTAGATGTGTGGTATTATTTCTGAGGACTCTGTTCTGTTCCATTTGTCTATATCTCTCTTTTGGTACCAGTACCATGCTGTTTTGGTTTCTGTAGCATTGTAGTATAGTTTGAAGTCAGGTAGTGTGATGCCTTCAGCTTTGTTCTTTTGACTTAGGATTGTCTTGGCAATGCGGGCTCTTTTTTGGTTCCATATGAACTTTAAAGCAGTTTTTTCCAATTCTGTGCAGAAAATCATTGGTAGCTTGATGGGGATGGCATTGAATCTATAAATTACCTTGGGCAGTATGGCCATTTCCACAATATTGATCCTTCCTATCCATGAGCATGGCATGTTCTTCCATTTGTTTGTGTCCTCTTTTATTTCACTGAGCAGTGGTTTGTAGTTCTCCTTGCAGAGGTCCTTCACATCCCTTGTAAGTTGGAGTTCTAGGTATTTTATTCTCTTTGAAGTAATTGTGAATGGGAATTCATTCATGATTCGGCTCTCTGTTTGTCTGTTACTGTTGTATAAGAATGCTTGTGAGTTTTGCCCATTGATTTTGTAACCTGAGACTTTGCTGAAGTTGCTTATCAGCTTAAGGGGATTTTGGGCTGAGACCATGGCGTTTTCTAAATATACAATGATGTCATCTGCAAACAGGGACAATTCGTCTTCTTCTTTTCCTAATTGAATACCCTGTATTTCTTTCTCTTGCCTGATTAACCTGGCAGAATTCCAATACCATGTTGAGTAGGAGTGGTGAGAGAGGGCATCCTTGTCTTGTGCCAGTATTCAAAGGGAATGCTTCCAGCTTTTGCCCAGTCAGTATGATATTGGCTGTGTGTTTGTCATACATAGCTCTTATTATTTTGAAATACATTCCATCAATACCGAATTTATTGAGAGTTTTTAGCATGAGGGGCTATTGAATTTCGTGAAAGGCCTTTTCTGCATCTATTGAGATAATCATGTGGTTTTTGTCTTGGGTTCTGTTCATATGGTGGATCATGTCTATTGATTTGAGTGTGTTGAGTCAACCTTGCATTCCAGGGATGAAACTCACTTGATCATGGTAGGTAAGCTTTTAGATGTGCTGCTGCCTTCAGTTTGCCAGTATTTTATTGAGGATTTTTGCATCAATGTTCATCAGGGATATTGGTCTAAAATTCCCTTTTTGTGTTCTGTCACTGCCAGGCTTTGATATCAGGATGATGTTGGCCTCATAAAATGAGTTAGGGAGGATTCCCTCTTTTTCTATTGATTGGAATAGTTTCTGAAGGAATGGTACCAGCTCCTCCTTGTATATCTGGTAGAATTCAGCTGGAAATCCGTCTGGTCCTGGACTTTTTTTGGTTGGTAGGCTATTAATTATTGCCTCAATTTCAGAGCTTGCTCTTGGTCTATGCAGGAATTCAACTTCTTCCTGGTTTAATCTTGGGAGAGTGTAAGTGTCCAGGAAATTATCCATTTCTTCTAGGTTTTCTAGTTTATTTGCATAGAGGTATTTATAGTATTCCATGATAGTAGTTTGTATTTCTGTGGGGTCAGTGGTGATATCCCGTTTATCATTTTTTATTGCATCTATTTGATTCTTCTCTCTTTTCTTCTTTATTAGTCTTGATAGTGGTCTATCAATGTTGTTGATCTTTTCCAAAAACCAGCTCCTGGGTTCATTGATTTTTTGGGGGTTTTTTTGTGTCTCTCTCTCTTCTTCAATTCTGCTCTGATCTTAGTTATTTCTTGCCTTCCGCTAGCTTTCGAATGTTTTCGCTCTTGCTTCTCTAGTTCTTTTAATTGTGATGTTAGGGTGTCAATTTTGGATATTTCCTGCTTTCTCTTGTGGGCATTTAGTGCTATAAATTTCCGTCTACACACTGCTTTAAATGTGTCCCAGAGATTCTGGTATGTTGTATCTTTGTTCTCATTGGTTTCAAAGAACATCTTTGTTTCTGCCTTTATTTTGTTATGTACCCAGTAGTCATTCAGGTGCAGGTTGTTCAGTTTCCATGTAGTTGAGCCTTTTTGATTGAGTTTCTTATTCCTGAGTTCTTGTTTGATTGTACTGTGGTCTGAGAGACAGTTTTTTATAATTTCTGTTGTTTTACATTTGCTGAGGAGCAGTTTGCTTCCAACTATGTGGTCAATTTGGAATAAGTGCGATGTGGTGCTGAAAAGGATATATATTCTGTCGATTTGAGGTAGAAAGTTCTGTAGATGTCTGCTAGATCCACTTGGTGCAGGGTTGAGTTCAATTCCTGGATATCCTTGTTACCTTTTTGTCTCGTTGATCTGTCCAATGTTGACAGTGGGGTGTTAAATTCTGCCATTAGTATTGTATGGGAGTCTAAGTCTCTTTGTAAGTCTCTGAGGACTTGCTTTATGAATCTGAGTGCTCCTGTATTGTGTGCACATATATTTAGGATAGTTAGTTCTTCCTGGTGAATTGTTCCCTTTACCATCATGAAGTGGCTTTCTTTGTCTCTTTTGATCTTTGATGGTTTAAAGTCGTTTTAAAAGAGACTAGGATTGCAACCCATGCTTATTTTGTTTTCCATTTGCTTGGTAGATCTTCCTCCATCCCTTTATTTTGAGCCTCTGTGTGTCTCTGCATGTGAGATGGGTCTCCTGAATACAGCAAACTGATGGGTCTTGACTCTTTATCCAATTTGCCAGACTGTGTCTTTTAATTGGACCATTTAGTCCATTTACATTTTATGCTAATATTGTTATGTGTGAACTTGATCCTATCATTGTGATATTAGCTGGTTATTTTGCTCGTTAGTTGATGCAGTTTCTTCCTAGCATTGATGGTCTTTATATTTTGGACGTTTTTGCAATGGTTGGTACCAGCTGTTCCTTTCCATGTTTAGTGGTTCCTTCAGGATCTCTTGTAGGACAGGCCTGGTGTTGACAACATCTCTAAGCATTTGCTTGTCTGTAAAGGAATTTTTTTCTCCTTCATTTATGAAACTTAGTTTGGCTGGATATGAAATTCTGGGTTGAAAATTCTTTTCTTTAAGAATATTGAATATTGGCCCCCACTCTCTTCTGCCTTGTAGAGTTTCTGCCGAGAGATCTGCTCTTAGTTTGATGGGTTTCCATTTATAGGTAACCCAACCTTTTTCTCTGGCCACACTTAGCATTTTTTCCTTCATTTCAAGTTTGGTGAATCTGACAATTATGTGTCTTGGAGTTGCTCTTCTTGAGGAGTATCTTTGTGACATTCTCTGTATTTCCTGAATTTGAATGTTGGCTTGCCTTGCTAGGTTGTGGAAGTTCTCCTGGATAATATCCTGCAGAGTGTTTCCCAACTTGGTTCCATCTCCCCGTCATTTTCAGGCACATCAATCAGACGTAGATTTGGTCTTTTAACATAATCCCATATTTTTTTGGAGGTTTTGTTCATTTCTTTTTACTCCTTTTTCTCAAAATTCTTCTTGCTTTCATTTCATTCATTTGATCTTCAATGACTGTTACTCTTTCCTCCAGTTGATTGAGTTGGTTACTGAAACTTGTGCATTTGTCACGTAGATCTTTTGTCATGGTTTTCAACTCTATCAGTTCATTTACGGATTTCTCTGCATTGATTATTCTAGTTATCTATTCTTCCATTCTTTTTTCAAGGTTTTAATTTTCTTTACACTGGGTACGTAGTTCCTCCTTTAGCTCTGAGAATTTTGATCAACTGAAGCCTTCTTCTCTTAGCTTGTCAAAGTCATTCTCAGTCCAGCTTTTTACCGTTGCTCACGATGAACAGTGTTCCTTTTGAGGGGGAGATGCACTCTTGTTTTTTGAATTTCCAGATTTTCTGCACTGCTTATTCCCCATCTTTGTTATTTTATCTGCCTTTGGTCTTTGATGATGGTGACATATTGATGGGGTTTTGCCGTGGGTGTCCTTTCTGTTTGTTAGTTTTCCTTCTAACAGTCAGAACCCTCAGCTTAAAGTCTGTTGGAGTTTGCTTCTGGTCCCATCTAGACCCTGTTTGCCTGGCTATCAGCAGCAGAGGCTGCAGAAGATAGAATATTGCTGAACAGCAAGTGTTGCTGTCTGATTCTTGCTCTGGATGCTTTGTCTCAGAGGTGTACCCAGCCTTGTGAGGTGTGAGTTGTCAGTCTGCCCCTAGTGGGAGATATCTCCCAATTAGGATACTCAAGGGTCAGAGACCCACTTGAGCAGGCAGTCTGTCCATTCTCAGATCTCAACCTCCGTGCTGGGAGAACCACTGCTCTCTTCAAAACTGTCAGACAGGGACATTTACATCTGCAGCAGAAGTTTCTGCTGTTTTTTGTTTAGCTATGCACTGTCCCCAGAGGTGGAATCTACAGAGGCAGGCAGGCCTTCTTGATCTGCGGTGGGCTCCACCCAGTTCGAGCTTCCTGGTAGCTTTGTTTACCTACTTAAGCCTCAGTAATGTTGGGCGCCCCTCCCCCAGCTTCACTGCTGCCTTGCAGTTAGATCTCAGACTGCTGTGCTAACAATAAGGGAGGCTCCGTGGGCATGGGACCCTCTTGGCCAGGCATGGGATATAATCTCCTGGTGTGCCATTTGCTAAGACCCTTGGTAAAGCACTGTATTAGGGTGGGAGTTACCCAATTTTCCAGGTGTTGTGTGTCTCACTTACCATTGGTTAGGAATAGGAATTCCCTTCCCCCTTGTGCTTCCCAGGTGAGGTGATGCCTGGCCCTGCTTCAGCTCTCGCTGGTTGGGCTGCACCCACTGACCAGCACTGACTGTCTGACATGCCCCATTGAAATGAGCCTGGTACCTCAGTTGTAAATGCAGAAATCACCTGTCTTCTGTGTCTGTCACACTGGGAGCTGGAGGCTGGCGCTGTTCCTATTTGGCCACCTTGGGTGCCCCCCAGTATTTTCTTTTTTACTTCTTTCATGGAGAGGATTTCTGTGTTGGGAGATTTTGTTTTTAGCTATGCTATACTTATATCAGATAAAATAGACTTCAAGCAAAAACATCTGTTTATAGTGACAAAAAATGTTTTATAACGGGGTAAACTCATAAAGAATACATAACAATTATAAACTTAAGAGTACATACAGAGTCCTTTTGCATAAAGTAAAACTGGCATAATTAAAAGAGAACTAGATAATTCGACACTAGTAGTTGGAGATGTCACTACCTCATGTAAAAAAATGGAATGAGTAGATAGAATATCAGCAATTTTCTTAGTTGATTTTGTACTGCTATGACAGGATGTCACAGACAAGGTGATTTTTTTTTTTTTTTTTATTTTTTTTATTTTTTATTATTATACTGTAAGTTGTAGGGTATATAGCATGCAGGTTTTATTACATATGTATACTTGTGCCTTGTTGGTGTGCTGCCCATCAACTCGTCATTTACATCAGGTATAACCCCAATGCAATCCTCCCCCTCCCCCCTCCCCATGATAGGCCCCAGTGTGTGATGTTCCCCTTCCCGAGTCAAGTGATCTCATTGTTCAAAGTTCCCCACCTATGAGTGAGACATGGGTGTTGCGTTTTCATTCAGATAGTTTGCTAAGAATGGTTGGTTTAGCTGCATCCATGTCCCTACAGGACACAAACTCATCCTTTTTTATGGCTGCATAGTATTCATGGTGTATATGTGCCATTTTCTTCAATCAATCTGTCACTGATGGACATTGGGTTGATTCCAGTGCGCTATTGTGAATAGTGCTGCAATAAACATCGTTAATTGCATGTGTCTTCGACAGGCCGTTATAATCCTTTGGGTATATACCCAGTAATGGATGGCTGGGTCATATGGTGCATCGTTTCAGTGTCCATGAGGAATCGCCATGCTGTTTCCATAATGGTTGAACTAGTTTACAATCCACCAACAGTGTAAAAGTGTTCCTATTTCTCCACATCCTCTCCAGCACCTGTTGTTTCCTGACTTTTTAATATTCATGGTTCTGTTTGGTGGCAGAGATGGTATCTCATTGGTTTTTGATTTGCATTTCTCTGATGGCCAGTGATGATGAGCATTTTCATGTGTTTGTTGGCTGTATGAATGTCTTCTTTTTGAAATGTCTGTTCACTTATCCTTTGCCCACTTTTGATGGGGTTGTTTGTTTTTTCTTATGGGTGATTGCGGAGTTCTTTGTAGGTTCTGGATATTAGCCCTTTGTCAGATAGTGGGTAAAAAATTTTCTCTCCCATTCTGTAGGTTGCCTGTTCACTCTGATGGTAGTTTACTTTGCTGTGCAGAAGCTCTTTGGTTAATGAGATCCCATTTGTCAATTTTGGCTTTTGCAGCTGCTTTTTTGGTGTTAAGACATAGAGTCTTTGCCCATGCCTATGTCCTGAATATGTAATTTACTACCTAGGTTTTTCCTCTGGGATTTTTATGAGTATTAGGTCTAACATTTAGATCTCTAATAATCCATCTTGAATTAATTTTTCGTATAAGTAAGGAAGGATCAGTTTCAGCTTTCTACTTTATGGCTAGCCAATTTTCCCAGCACCATTTTATTAAATAGGGAATCCTTTCCCCATTTCTTGTTTCTCTCAGGTTTGTCAAAGATCAGATGGCTGTAGATGTGTGGGTATTATTTCTAAAGGGACTCTGTTCTATTTCCAGTAGTCTATATCTCTGTTTGGTAGAGCAATACGTAACT